>NW_004949113.1:1233567-1245706 GCF_000317375.1 Microtus ochrogaster
CACACACACACACACACACACACACACACACACACACACACACACACCAGGGTCAGCAAGCAGCTCTGAAAGGTAGGTATTGAGGTACTTCCTGGGGACAAGGTCCAAGCTGCAGGTGGCTCCTACTTTCTGAGAATCTGGGTTGTGGGGGCTTCTTGACATACTTCTCATTGATCAATGTTCCCACCCACCTTTCTTCAGCTGAAGTGGTGTGCTTGGGTTGCCGTCTACTGTTCCTTTATCAGCTTTGCCAACTCCCGGAGCTCGGAGGACACCAAACAGATGATGAGTAGCTTCATGTAAGGACCCTGAGCGACGGGATGGGGTACCATGCCTGCTCTGGAGCTGACACCTCTTTTCTGTCTCAGGCTCTCAATCTCTGCTGTGGTGATGTCCTATCTGCAGAATCCTCAGCCCATGACGCCCCCGTGGTGATGTCACCTGCAGGGCTTGGATCCTGGACTCCTGCCCACCTTCTGGCCTAGCCTTTGGCTGTTTCCATCCTACCCTTAGCAGCTGTTTTCAACTTGCCTGAGTGTTGTCTCTGGTCTCCCAGCGTAATGGAGGGAAGTTAGCCCTTTCTTTGGGTCCTGCTTTTGCTTTGACAAAGGGGTAACCCACAGACTTCCCTTTTACCATCCCTTCCCTGGCCACTGTTATGGGAAACCCTGTTCATGTTTCTAAAAGTATTCACTTGTTTTCTTGTTGAAACCGGTTGATATAAAATTTTCCACTCTGGCTGACTTGTATTACTTCTCTTTTGTTCCTGGGGTGCTCTGCCCAGCGAAGACTGTCCTGTGTGTGTGTCTCCCCTCCTCCTGAGATTTTTTAAATGAGTTAACATTCATATTTCACAAGTCTCATGTCTTAGGCATCAGGGGCAAGACAGTTACTTCCACATTTGGGTGACTGTTGGCCCTACCTAACTAATCTTGGTTTTGGTTTTCTTTTTTGTTTGGTTATTTATTTATTTATCGACTTGCTTATTTTGAGGTGCTGGACATGAACTTCATGGTGTTATACATCCTACACAGGTTCAGTACTCCAGAGCTGTATTTGTGTGTTCTGTATAGCCCTGGCAGACCTGGTAATCATGTATCTTGGGATGGCAATATCCCGTCCCAGCCTTCAAGCATGCTAAGATTACAGCTATATACCAACACACCAAACTCTGGCCTGGGCTTTTCTTTATTAGAGCAACAGAATAATGAACAGACTGTAGGGGTTGGAAAGGGTACGAAAGACTCAGGGTTCTCCCTCCCCTCCAAGGCGCTTTCCAGCTGTTGAGCTGTTCAGACCCGGCTGAGTGCCTCATCTCTGACATCTCTGATATTTCGGTGGCGGTTTGTCCCAAGCCCCACAAGGCAGACCAGAACTGTTTTCGACCCCAGCTTCTAGGACCTCAGCCCTGAAGAGAGTGTGGTACCCTAGAATCCCTTCTACACTTTCCACCCCTTAGGAAACACTGACGTCCACTGGAACGTTGAATCCTTTGCCCACACTCATACAAAAGCGTGGCAAAGCCTTACAGCTAAGGTCTGCTGCCAAAAGAGCCCTGGGTGTAATGGGGGTGGGGACAGACTCAGTACTTCCCTAGCAACTACCCAAGTCCACAGTCACAGTGCGTAGACGGCCTAGGCTCTGCCCCCTTCCGCGCTGATTGGCTAGTTTGGTTTCTGGGGGCGGAGCATTCGCGGGGACTTGGCTGGGTTAGGGAAGCCCGCGGAAGCGGCCTCTCCGGAACCATGGGCACTCCACGGCTGGTCTCTGGTGTCTGTGATGGTGGTGGGAGTGTTGGTTGGGTCTGGATGAACTCCTGCACTCTAGGTTCGCCTGTCTTGCATATTTCTTTAATATTTTGGCTGTTACTGGCCTCACCTGGTGCTTGGGCCGCGGGCTACGAGGTGAGCTGGGGTCCGAGGGAGGAAATGTCTTTGGTCTGGAGCTGAACCCGAGGTGTGGGTGACAATGATTTATATAGTAACTGCTGCTGATCTGGTGGTGTGATCTAAGTGCGTGCATTGGGTTTCTGAAAAGGTCTGGCGTGCGCCTGACAACAGGGCTGCTCAAGACTGTATCCACCTCCCCGCTTGGACTTTGTGTGCACTTAACTGTGATTGGTTGGGCTAAGGATGAGCGCTTCTTGACGACAGGACTCTAAGCTGAACGGGTTGTGCTTTCTATGGTTCCACTTGCATGAATTCGCTGTTGGGTGACAGTGCATTTCCCAGATCCCCATTTGGCGCGGCTCTGTTGAAAAGCCAGCCTTGCAGATCTGACCACATCACGTGGAAGGGCTCCCCATCTTCACTTCCAGAGTAAGAGTATGTGAGCTGGGCTGCTCATCCCTAGTCATCTCCCTTCAGGTTGCCTGGAGTCCCAGTTTGGCTCCTCAGCTTCTTGACTCCTTCCTTGTGCAAGTCACCTCTCTACACCATGCCTCACTGAACAACTAGAGCTAATATTGCGCCACAACATAGGCCGCTTGCCTGCTGTCTGTGAATACCTAGCTAACTCCAGCTACTATTAAAGTTGTTACTCTAGAGGAGGAAATCTGCTCTATGGGGTTTGTACAAACTGGGACTTGTGTCTATGAGCACAATACTTGGTGTGTCCTACTTGAGACAGCCTGGGACAGATGATGATAGCTTTTGTTTGTTTGTTTGTTTTTTTCAAAACAGGGTTTCTCTGTAGCTTTGGATTCTGTCCTGGTAGCACTTGTAGACCAGGCTGGCCTCGAACTCACCGAGATCCGCTGGCCTTCCAGTGCTGGGATTAAAGGCATGTGCCCCCACCACCTAACTGAGTGTTTGACCTCTCTGTCACTTCAGAGTCAAGACTTGTGTTTTACCACCTCCTTGCCTATTTTGTGACGGTAGAGGCCAAGCCTATAGTCTTGGACATGCTAGGCAAAGATTCTACTTCAGAGTCCCCAACCTGCCGGTCTCTCAACTCACAGCAAATGTGTCTGTTTTGGCGTCTCTGTGCAGACATGTCCCCCAGTGAAGCCGGGCATGCTCAACGTGCACCTGTTGCCTCATACACATGATGACGTAGGCTGGCTGAAGACAGTGGACCAGTACTATTATGGCAGTGAGTAGAGAGTGTGTGTGTGGGGGTGCCCGCTAACTTTTTCAGGGACGTGAACATTGGGATGAGAACACTGAGTCATCTGGACTCTTGTATCAAGACATGTCTCCTAGTGGTCTCTCACTGCCTGACCTTTACGTCCACAGTCCTAAATGATATTCAGCACGCATCTGTTCAGTACATCCTAGACTCGGTAATCTCCTCTCTTCTGGAGGATCCCACCCGTCGCTTCATCTACGTGGAGATGGCTTTCTTTTCCCGTTGGTGGAAGGAGCAGACAAATGAAACAAAGGACACCGTACGGGAACTGGTGCACCAGGGTGAGCCTGCCCAAAGGAGTGGAGGAGGAAGCCCAACCCAGCTTGATTTCAGAGATTATTTATTTATTTATTACTATTATCTATTGGGACAGTATCTTATTACATAGCCCTTCCTGACCTGGAACTTGATACGTACAGCAGGCTGGCCTTGAACTTGTGGAAATCCTCCTGCTTCCCTAGTGGAATTTGTATCAATCATTGTGTGTACACACTGTATCTATAGTTCTACCTGCTTGGAATCCCCCTTCATGTGAAGACTTGTGTCCTGCAAGGCCCTGCCTCCAGTGGCTTCCCGGGAAGCCTGTCATGCAGATCTAAGCATACTGGCTTGGAAACTCCCCTCCTCTCCAGCTTCAGTAACAGTACAGTCAGTTTTCCCAGCGTTGTTCATGATAGCCCTGCTCCTAACACACACCCTTCTCCCCTTGTGCCCCTTGCACAGGGCGCCTGGAGTTTGTCAATGGTGGCTGGGTGATGAATGATGAGGCCGCTACCCACTATGGTGCTATTGTGGACCAGATGACACTTGGGCTGCGCTTCCTGCAAGATACATTCGGTGGCAGTGGGCGACCCCGTGTAGCCTGGCATATTGACCCTTTTGGCCACTCTCGAGAACAGGCCTCTCTGTTTGCCCAGGTGCCAGCTTCCCTGTTTTCTTTCTGGACCTGCCCCTTAACTTTGACTCTTCCTTTAGTTGCTCAAACACTGCCCTTCTCTAACAGTTCCTGGGACTAGACCCTGACTTGCTGAGGCCCTAATTCCTGGGTGAATTTAACTCTAGGGAGTTGAGTTAAAGCCTTGGTCTATGTCCTAGGGCACCGCAGGTCTAAACTCTTTGTCTTGCTCCAGCTGGTTTGGTCTCCTCCCTTGCCCAGGCCTTACTAAAATTTGGACTTCACTAGCCTGCTAAGGTTGAGGCTCCTCTCTGAGCAGTGGCGCTACCCTGCTTCAGAACCAGCTTCTTGTCTGTGCTTACGTATCCCCACTTTGGATCGTAGAGCGTGGAGAAGCCTCCTTTTGGCTTTGACATAACCAGCGACATGGAAGGGGTTTTGTTTTTAGAGCCTCCTCTTTTTTGCTGACCCTTCTCAAGCTTAAAAGTACACAGGCTTTGTGTGACCCATGTCTGTCATATCAGTACGTGGGAGGCTGGTGCAGGAGGACTGTGAGCTTGAGGTCAGCATGGCTTCGGACTGAGACCTTGTCTCAAAAAGAAAAAAAAAATCTAGCTATATTTTTCTTTTAAATGTATGGGTGTTTTGTTATGCCATGTATTATTTAATATATGTGTTTTGCCTGCGTGTATGTCTGTGCACCATGTGTGTGCGGTGCCTATAGAGGAGGGTTGTAGGATCTCCTGGAACTGGAATAATGGACGGTTGTGAGCCACCATATAGATGTTGGGTATTGAATCCTGGTCTTCTGAAAGAGCAGATAGGGCTCTTAGCCATGGAGCCATCTTTCCACCCCTCCCGAAAACCTAGTTTTAGTTGTATGTAGTTTTTCTTTTTTCTTTTTTGTTTTTCGAGACAGAGTTTCTCTGTGGTTTTGGAGCCTGACCTGGAACTAGCTCTTGTAGACCAGGCTGGTCTCGAACTCACAGAGATCCAGCTGCCTCTGCCTCCCAAGTGCTGGAATTAAAGGCATGCGCCACCACTGCCCGGCTGTGTGTAGTTTTTCTGTGCTGTCTTTTCCAACTGGGCAAGAAGCACCTGCACCCCTTCACTCCACCCCTTCTGCACTCCAGATGGGTTTTGATGGCTTCTTCCTTGGGCGCATTGACTATCAAGATAAAATTGTTCGGCAGAAGAAACTGAAGATGGAGGAGGTGTGGAGGGCCAGTGCCAGCTTGAAGCCCCCAGCTGCCGACCTCTTCACAGGTGAGGAGGTGGAAGGGTAGGGCAGTCACACAAGACCTCAGGCTCAGAAGGGTCCCCGTATGATTTTGTGATATGCTGTGATTATCCTAGAATTTTTAATGATTTTTGAGCTGGGCTCTATGTGTTCTTTTTGTACCAGCCCTTTCTAATTCAGAAGTCTATTCTGGGTGGGTCATGGCAGGCTCTGACCCCAGGGAAGATCTGGGGTGCTGAGTCCAATTTGGTTTACAGGTGTGCTTCCCAATAATTACAACCCTCCGAAGAACCTGTGTTGGGATGTGCTGTGTGCAGACAAACCCATGGTGGAGGATCCCAAAAGCCCTGAGTTCAATGCCGTTACTATGGTCAATTACTTCCTGGAGCTGGCCTATTCCCAGGTAACATGGATATCTAGACCATGGTCCATAGCATGTAGGTCCAGAACCTCCAAGGGATTTCCCTTTGGGATTTATTCTTCATTAGATAGATACACAAGGAGCTGGATAAATAGCTCAGCACTTCAGAGCACTTACTGTTCAATTATGAAGGCCAGAGTTCAGATCCCGGCACCCACATAATAAACTAGTCATTCTGACTGCGAACTCCTGTATGAGAGTTATCTGGAGTCCTAGCTCCAAGGAGTGTAGAGATAGGAGGATCACTGGAGCTTCTGAATTTCAGCCTAGCGAAGAAAATGCAAGTTCCAAGTTCAGGGAGAGACTCTGCCTCAAAGGCATAGGTGGACAATGGTAAGGGGACACCTGACACTCTTCTGATTTGTGCACGTGTGTAGAGGCAAATGCATGCCTCACAAACACGTGTAAATACACAGAAAATAGAGACACATACTTATTTATACCCCTTATTTAAAAAAAAACATGTGGGCCAGCTATGGTGGTGTACACCTTAAATCCCAGCACTGGGGGTGGGCAGAGGCAATCAGATCTCTGGAAGCTCTGTCTCAAAACAAAACGAGTAAACAAACAAAAAAAGTGGACCAGTGAGAAGGCTCAGTCGATAAAGGTGTTTGCTGTCCAAACACCTGAGTTCAGTTTCCAGAACCCACTTGGTGGAAGGAGAGCAATGGCTCCTGGAAACTGTCCTCCAGCCTTCAAGCTGGTGCTGTAAGTGGACACCATAGCATGCGCTCCCTCCCCTCCCAAATAAACAGGAAGGAGGAGGAGGATGCATGAGAGTTTGGTCCAGTCCCTTGGTGTGGGAGGTCCTTCTGTCTATGTGCTGCTTTTATTGGTTAATGAATAAAGAACTGTCTTGGCCTGTGAGGGCAAAAGAACAGAGCTAGGTGGGGAAAACTAAAGTGAATGCTGGGAGAAAGGAGGCAGGGTCAGAGAGAAGCCATGGAGCCCCGCTGGAGACGGACAGAACTTTACCCGGTAAGCCACACCCACGTGGCAATACATAGATTACTAGAAATGGGTTAAATTCAGATGTAAGAGTTAGCCAAGGCCGGGCGATGGTGGCGCACGCCTTTAATCCCAGCACTCGGGAGGGAGGCAGAGGCAGGCGGATCTCTGTGAGTTCGATACCAGCCTGGTCTACAAGAGCTAGTTCCAGGACAGGCTCCAAAACCACAGAGAAACCCTGTCTCGAAAAAAAAAAAAAAAAAAAGAGTTAGCCAATAAGAAGCTAGAGCTAATGGGCCAAGCAGTGATTGAATTAATACAGTATCTGTGTGGTTATTTCGGGGCTAAGCGGCCTCCTCCTCCAGTCCTTGTCTCTACTTCAGCAACTACTGGTTGTTTTTGTTCTTTATAGATAAGGTCTCACGTAGCCCATGCTGGCTTTGAACTTGCTGTGTAGGCGAGGCTGGCTTTGAGCTTTTGACCCTCCTGCCACCATTTCCTGAGTCCTGAGAACATAGATGTACCCCACCATGCCTGATTTGTGCAGTGCTGGAGATTAGACCCAAGACTTGGTGCATGCTAGTCAAACACTCGGCTGACTGAGTCGCATCCCCAGCCTCTCACTCGTTACTTTTGTGCTTACCTCTGTTTCTATGTGCCATAGTCATTTCTTCTTAAGTGCAGCATTATTTTTTTGTATTGGGGGTCCAATGGGTTTTGAACATGCTAGACTAGTATTCTCACAAGGAACTACATCCCAAGGCTCTCACATGTACTTAGGGGTAGGTGTAGGGATAGTCCAGTACACCCTGGCCCAATGATTGCCTTCTCATCTATAGCAAAAGTATTACCGAACCAACCATACCGTGATGACCATGGGTTCAGACTTCCAGTATGAGAATGCCAACATGTGGTTCAAAAACATGGACAAACTTATCCGCCTGGTCAACCAACAGGTCAGTGTGCCCCTGTGTGTCAATCAGCTTTCCATCACTGCAGTCAAAAGCCTGAGGTAAGTGAAAAAGAGAAGAGAGCCATGCATAGTGGTGCACCCCACTACTGGGGATGCTGAAGACCAGCCTGGGACACACACACACACACACACACACACACACACACACACACACACACACGAGACCCTGTCTCAAAAACAAAATCATACACAAAACCAAAATAGAGAAAAGTTATTTTTAGTTTAAGTTTCCTTTTGATTTTTCATTGAGACAGGGTTTCTGGTCTAGTCCTAGCTGTCCTGGAACTCACTCTGTAGACCAGGCTGGCCTCAACTCACAGAGATCCCCCTGCCTCTGCCTCTGCCTCTGCCTCTTGGGTGTTGGGACTGAAGGCATGTGCTACCACACCCAGCATAGTTTCAGTTTTGTAAAATTGTAAATTGTGTATTGCGTGTGTATGCCTGTGTGTGTGTATGTATGTGTGCGTGTGTGTAGGTGCACATGACCACGTTTGTTCTTGGAGGCCAGGGGAGGATACTCAGTGTCCTGCTTTATTGGTCTCTGTCTCATTCCCCTGAGAACTGAACCTGAAGCTAGCGAGGCGGCAGTCAACAAAGCTGCACTGTCCTCTTGTCTGGGCCCTCAACAATGCTGGAGTACAGGCTCATAGGTGCTAGTCCGAGTGTTTTATGTGTGTTCTGCAGATTGAACTGAGGCCATTACAACTGTATAGCAAGCATTCTTACCTGCTGAGTCATTTCCACAGCCACTTTAGGTTTTTTGAGACAAACTTTCCAGTAGATTAGGTTGGCCTCAAACTCAGTGTATAGGTGAGCATAACAGTGAATTCCTAATCTTCCTGCCTCTACTTCCCAAGTGCTGGGATTAAAGGTGCATGACTCCATGATCAGACTTGTCATTTCTGCTGCTCTGTCCCTAGATTTTTCCCTTTCTCTTCTCATCCACCCCCTTCTCTTCTACATGCTCCTCTTCCTGTGCCCCCTGTTCCTCCTCTAAAAACGTTGTTTGTTTGTTGTATGGGTATTTTGTCTGCATATGTATCTGTGCACCATGTATATGTTTGGTATCGAGGCCAGAAGAGGGCATTGGATTTCCTGGAACTGGACTTTCAGATAATTGTAAGCTGCCATGTGTTGTTGAGAGTTGAATCTGGGTTCTCTGAAACAGCCAACTAGTGGTCTTAACCACTGAGCCATTTCTGTCTGTTAAAAAACAGGATATCGCTATATATCCCTGGTTGGTCTTGAGATCACAGAGATCCGCCTGTTTGTACCTCTTGAGTGCTGGAATGACCTTGAACTTTTGCTAGGCTTGTACCTCTTGAGGAGTGCTGGGGGTTAAACTTGGCTTTGTGCAAGCCACGCAAGCCCCATACCAACTGAGCTACACATGCCCAATCTCTTCCTGTTTTAAATAATAAAGTTGGAATTATTTAGAAATTTTTGTAAACCAGGTAGGTGCCCCTGTCCATGCTTGTAGTCCCAGCGACCAGGGAGGCTGAGGCAGGAGGATCACTTGAATTAAAAAATTCTAGGCCAGCCAGGGCAGCTGGATAACACAGGAGACTGCTTCAAACTAAACAAATAAAAAAGAAAAGGAGCCAGGCGGTGGTGGTGCACGCCCTAATCCCAGCACTCGGGAGGCAGAGGCAGGTGGATCTTTGTGAGTTTGAGGCCAGCTTGGTCTTCAAGAGCTAGTTCCAGGACAGGCTCCAAAGCTACAGAGAAACCCTGTCTCGAAAAACCAAAATAAATAAATAAATAAATAAATAAATAAATAAGGCAAAGTTGTGTAAAATTATAGAATTATCCCTGAAGTCCTTTTATTTATTTATTTTTTTTATTTTTTATTTTTTATTTTTTGGTTTTTCGAGACAGGGTTTCCTGAAGTCCTTTTAAGAGTGACAGTGTTTGGTCTTGACCAAGACATACGCCTACATTTGACCACTGCTGTGTACTCAGAAAGGGTGACTAGGAGCTGGAGAGATGGCTCAGAGGCTGAGCATTGGCTGCCCTTCCAGAGGACCCACATGGTGGCTCACAGCCATCTGTAATTCCAGTTCCAGGGGTTCTGTCATCCTTTTTTGACCTTCATGGGCACCAGGAATGCAGGGGGTGCATGGACACACATGCATGCAAAACATTAAATATGAACATTAAATAAAGAAATAAACCTTAAAAAGAACAACAAAAGGTGTCGAGAACTCCACCTATTGGATGCCTGTGGGCCCCGGGAAGGTGCAGATCCCGAGGCTCACACATGTCTTCCCCCAGCAGCAGGTAAACGGAAGCCGGGTCCACGTTCTCTACTCCACTCCTACGTGTTACCTCTGGGAGCTGAACAAGGCCAATCTAACCTGGTATTTGGGGCAGGGGACTGGGGAGCTTGGGGTGGGGTCGGCCTGCTCTGTGGGTTGATTGCTCTAAATGCCCCTGTGCAGGTCTGTGAAGGAGGACGACTTCTTTCCGTATGCCGACGGCCCCCACATGTTCTGGACGGGTTATTTTTCTAGCAGGCCGGCCCTCAAACGCTATGAGCGCCTCAGCTACAACTTCCTGCAGGTGAGTGAGCATGTGGGGAGCCAAGAGGCCCAGGGGAGCTGGGGCCTAACATACCTCTTTCTCCTCAGGTGTGCAACCAGCTGGAGGCACTGGCCGGTGTGGCAGCCAACTTGGGATCATATGGCACAGGAGACAGTGGACCCCTTAGTGAGTGTCTGTCGACCACGGGGTTGAATGGAGTGGGAGGGAGAAGGATTGAGGCCAGAAACCAAAACCATCCCTAGGGCACACTTTACTTTCGGTGGTCCTGGGGATCGAACCCTGGACATCTTGAATGCTAGACAGCATTCAAATGTACCACTCAGTGTTCCACTGATCACTGAGTTACATCCCTAGACTTTGAGATTCTTTCTTTTAAATTTATTTTTATGTGTGTGAGTGTTTTGTATGTATATTAGTGTACCACAAACATATCTGGTGACTTTGGAGGCCAAAGCGAGTGTCACATTCCCTAGAGTTAAAGTTCTAGACAGCTTCTATAGACTTACAGACGCATGTGATATCAGGAGTCAAACACTGGTCCTTTGAAAGGTCAGCCAGTGCTCTTAGCCATCAATGACTCCAGCCTTCCAGAGCCATTCTTAATTCACCTAAGAACCCTGTAATCCTGCACCCGACCCTTTGTGTGCGCTTACTTGGTGGTGGGGCTCAGAGTTGTGTGGGAGATGGTATCTGATAGGTGTTCTGTTGGCAGATGAGGCAATGGCGGTGCTCCAGCACCACGACGCGGTCACTGGTACTGCACGGCAGAATGTTGCAGATGACTATGCACGGCAGCTGGCAGCAGGCTGGGGACCCTGTGAGGTGTGAGGGACAGGACCATGAAGGAACTAGGAAGGGGCGTGGTCCAGGGTTGTGGGAGAATGAAGAGGTGACCATTCTTGGGAGAGAAGGGGTGGAGCTTACAGGAAATGGGGCAGGGTCTAGGTCGGAGAGACTGGGCCTTGGTGGGGGCATGGCCAGGCTTCCTGGGATGCACACCTTTGGTTCAGGTCCTTTGGTGATCCTCACCAGGTTCTGGTGAGCAATGCTCTGTCGCAGCTCAGCTACTACAAACAGAACTTCTCATTCTGCCGAGAGCTAAACATCAGCGTCTGTCCGGTCAGCCAGAATTCAGAGCACGTGAGTAGGAGCTGGGAGGCTGACGAGACAGAACCCCAGAAGGTGAAGCCTGTTGTGACGGGATGGAGTGGTTGCTTAATTTCCTTTTGGAGGGCCATTCTTGGTCCAGGGACACTGGGACAGGATAGTTCATCACAAGGGCATGGCGTGTCCTGGGAAGATGGGTCTGGCGGCCTGCTGTGACTTTGTCCTTCCTGCCACAGTTCCAGGTAACTATTTACAACCCCCTGGGCCGGAAGGTGGATCATATGGTCCGGCTGCCGGTTGGCAAAGGCATCTTCTTTGTGAAGGACCCTGATGGAAAGACTGTACGCAATAATGTGAGCCTGCCCAATGTCTCTTCCCTTCCCCAGTGCATCCCCCAGATCTTGTGGATATCTCCATGAGCTTCTTTCTCTTCTTGTGTCTCCCACCTCTGTCCCTTAAGACATCAGGAACATCGCCCTTCCGTAAGTGACAGCCCTTCTGGATGTCCCACTTGGAATTCCCCTTCCTTCCTTCCTTCCTTTGTTCTAACCCTCTCTCTCCTCTTTCTTCCTTCTGACAGGCTTTCACTGTGTAGCCCAGGCTAGCCTCCAACTTGTGGTCTTCCTGCCTTAACCTCCCGAGTGTTAGGATTGCAGATCCGGGTGGCCTCACTGTTTCCCCAGCAGACTCTTTGTTTATGGTCAGCCTCTTCACCCCAGGAGGCTCCTTTCCTGAACCTCTTAACCCCTGTTCCATCTATTGCTCTGTTTCCTATTTTCTCCCAGACCCCTGGTTTCTCTCTGGATACCTTCCCCTTCCTTCCCTTCTGTCTTTCCTCCTTCCCCTTCCTTCCCTTCTGTCTTTCCTCCTTCCCCTTCCTTC
>NW_004949113.1:1246006-1247728 GCF_000317375.1 Microtus ochrogaster
CCTTCCCCTTCCTTCCCTTCTGTCTTTCCTCCTTCCCCTTCCTTCCCTTCTGTCTTTCCTCCTTCCCCTTCCTTCTCTTCTGTCTTTCCTCCTTCCCCTTCTCCCTCTCCTTCCTATTTCTTCCTTGAACTAGGTATAGATGTGCTAGGCAAATGTCTTCTTCCTCACCCTGTCACACCTAGGTTTCTCCTTCCCCGTTCCTTACCCTCTGAGGTTGATGCTTGCACCCATGCCTGTCTTCTTGACTCTTGACCAGCATCCTCTTCCACTCAAGGTGGTGATGCTCCCCAGCTCCTTTGGTATGAAGGACCAGTGGGAGTTGCTGTTCTCAGCCTCAGTGCCTGCCCTGGGTTTCAGCATCTACACTGTGGACAAGGTGTCTGTCCAGAACAGCCTTCAGGCCACCTCCAGGAAACACAGGTCCCATGACAGGTCCCAAGTCTTGGCCATTGAAAATGAGGTGAGAAGAGTCTCCTTGAATCCCCTTCCTTGCCTATGTAACATCCCCACTCCCCGCAAGACAGGGTTTCTGTATAGCTTTGGAGTCTGTCCTGGAACTTGCTCTGTAGACCCGGCTGGCCTCAAACTCACAGAGATCCGCCTGCCTCTGCCTCATGAGTGCTGAGATTAAAGGCGTGCGCCACCACTGTGGCCAGCCTCGGTGACAATTTCAAGTATTATCACCAGTTTGGATTCTGGATCAGGGGTTTCTGGTTCTTGGTTCTCACTCATCTCACTATGTGTTCTTCAGTGAGGAGGGTGACCTTGGAGCCTCAGTTTCCTTTCTGGAGCATTGTATAAATCTAGTGTGACCATGACGTTGATAGAGCTATGTCAGGGACCATGGCAAGAAGCTATTGAGGGGTCAAGGAAGGCTTCTTTGATAAGGAGACAGTTGAAGGCTCGAATTGGACTTCAGTGATAGATACTTGCTTAGTTTCTGTGAAGCCCTGGGCTCCACCCCCAGTACTTCAGAAACAGATAAAGGAGGAGTTAGTGTCTTAGTTAGGGTTTTCACTGTTTTGATGAAACACGTGACCAGAACAAGTTGGGAGGAACAGGTTCAGGGTTCATTTTGCTTACACTTCCAGGAAACAGTTCATCAGGACAGGAACTCAAGCATGGCAGGAACTTGGAGGCAGGAGCTGATGCAGAGGCCAGGGAAGAGAGCTGCTTACTGGCTTGCTCTTCATGGCTTGCTCAGTCTGCTTTCTTATAGCATCCAGGACCACCAGCCTCAGGGGTATCTCTACCTACAATGGGCTGGGTCTTGTCCCATCAACCACTAATTTAGAAAATGTTCTACAAGCTTGCCTATAGCCTTTATATCATATAGAGGCATTTCATCAGTTGAGGTTCCCTCCTCTTTGATGACTCTAACTCTGTCAAGTTGACATAAAATGACCCAGCACAGCTGGAGAAATGGCTCAGCAGGGTAAGAGCTTACACTGCTCTTGCAAAGAAACCAAGTTTGGTTCCCAGTGCCCAAGTCTAGCAGCTCATAATCAACTGCCTGTAACTCCAGGTCTAGGGGGACACTGCCTCTGGCCTTGCAGACACATACCTACCCACCCATGTACATAATTAAAAATAATAAAAAAATAATCTTAAAAGAAATCCTGACCAGGTATAGTGTTGTGTGCCTTTAATCCCAGCACTTGAGAGGCAGAGGCAGGTGGATCTCTGTGAGTTCAAGGTCAGCCTGGTCTTCAGAGTGAGTTC
>NW_004949113.1:1248038-1254297 GCF_000317375.1 Microtus ochrogaster
ATTCCCAGCAACCACATGGTGGCTCACAACCATCTGTAATGGGGTCTGGTGCCCTCTTCTGGCCTGCAGGCATACACACAGACAGAATATTGTACATATAATAAATAAAATAAATATTAAAAAAATATATTAAAACTGTATCAGGATGATGTGGACATCAGTGTGGTGCATATGTTTATAGCCCTGATACTTTGTGGGCACAGTTGGGATTGGTGAGGTTTCTTGGCTAGACAGTGTTGTTGAGTTGGTGAACTCCAGGTTCAGTGAGAAACTCTGTCTCCAAGAACAAGGTACACATGCTGGTCTACAGAGTGAGCTCAGGCTCGCCAGAGGTGCATGGTGCAAACCCGACTCAAAAAAATCAAAATAGAAGGGGCTGGAGAGATGGCTCAGTGGTAGAGCTCTCTGGCTTCTCTTCCAGAGGACTCAGGTTCATTTCCCAGTACCCACATGGCAGCTCACAACTGCCTGTGACTCCTGTTCCAGGAGATCTGACACCCTTATAGACATATATGTAGGCAAAACACCAGTGCACATAAAAAGTAGAAGTAAATCATTAAAAAAGATTAAAAAATTATGGTAGAACCATTGACACCCAGCCAACTTCAGCCCCTGGCTTCCACATGCATTACATGAATGTACACATACAAACATGTTTACATGCAGGCATACCACGTGCATCATGTGAATGTACACACAAAAACATATACATGGAGATATACCACATGTATCATGTGACTGTACACACACAAACATACACATGCAGACATACCATATTCATCACATGAATATACACACAAACGTACACACACAGACATACCACACATATCACGTGATACACAAACATGTACACATGTAGACATCAATGCATCACTGAATGTACACACACACAGATATGTACACATGCAGACATACCACATGCATCACATGAATGTACACAGAAACATGTACACATGCAGCTATACCACACAAAACATTTTATGATATTTCTGTAAAGATTAGCAATATCCATGCAAGTCTCATTATGACATGCTCATTGTTACTGTTCAACTTTTCTTTAGATTTTTAAAGGAAATGAAATATTCTTCAATTTTTTGGCGACAGGTTTTCATAGAGCCCAGAGTGACCTTGAACTTGATATGTAGCTCAAAATGACATTGAACTCCTAATCTTGCTGCCTCCATCTCCTGAGGGCTGGATTAGAGGCATGTAGTACTGAGGGCTTTGTACATACTAAGGAAGCACTCTGCCAACCGAGATATGATCACTACTACAGCATGAAAATACCTCTCTCTGTGGGGCCCTGGAAGCTGTATGGGTTCTGGCATTCAGCTCCCGAGTCAGATGATATATTGATCTGGCTCTGAAGCAGATGGGGACTGGGATCAATTTAGGGTATCACAGTGGGCTCTGCTGCTGTGGATAAGTATAGAAGTGAGGGTTTCTGCAAATGACTGCGTTAGTCCCATGTGTAGAGAGGTGGTGGATGCTGACAGAGCAGGGGTTGCAGATGTGTTTGCTTGCTGGATCAGGCACAGCAATGCGTGAGATGCGGGAAGCGATTCGCTGCTGAGGAGACGCTTGCTTACACGTTTTCCATTTTCCCACCCAGTACATCCGGGCTACATTTGATTCCAGCACAGGGTTATTGATGAAGATTGAAAACATGGAGCAGAAGCTCTCACTCCCTGTGAGCCAAGGCTTCTTTTGGTGAGGAAGGGCTGCTCTGTGAGGGTGGCTGCAGGGCTGAGGCCCCTCCCTGATGCTCATTTGCTCTGGGCCCAGGTACAAAGCTAGCACCGGGGATGAGAAGAGTACCCAGGCCTCTGGCGCCTACATCTTCAGACCCAGCCATCTCAAGCCGTTTCCTGTGAGCCGCTGGGCTAAGGTCCACATGGTGAAGGTCTGTAGCCAGAAATCAGGAGTGGGTTTGGAGGGGTAGGGGTGGGAATGTGGAATCTGGGAACAGGATGTGCCTCCTGTGGGCTGGGGTAGGAACTAGTTCATCTTTATTTTATTATTATTTTAAATATTATTTGTGTGTGTGTGCGCACACGTGTGTGTCGGTCTGCATGTGTGTAGAGGTTAGAGGACAATTTGTGGGAGTCTCCCACGTGGGTCCCTAGGAGAGAATACAGGTCATCAGACTCGGCAGCAAGCACCTTTACCCACCGAACCATTGCTCTGCTCCCCAAGGAAGGTTTTACTGTGTAGCCCAGCCTGGCCTCAAAGCTCTCGACATTGCCTCAGCCTCTGGAGTGCTGGGACTTCAGGAGTGCAGCACCAAGTCTGGCTTTTCTTCTCCCGTATGTATGGAGCAAGACCCAGGCTCCCTCTGCTGACAGAGAAAACCTGCTGGTATAACCATCTCTGTCAACGTGTTCACATCCATTCCCTACTTTGGAAATTGGAGGCGAAGGTGTTGTCAAAGTATAATTGCTTAGAGTCCACTAAGGTCTAAGAAATGAGCTTATGTTTTGGAATGTAATTCAGATGACTTGCATATGAGAAAGGCCCGAGTTCTAGCTTTACACCACCACACACCACCACAGGGAGGGGCGTAACTGCAGCACTGGGTGACTGAGGCGAGGCAGGAGTATCTCAGGTTCAAGGCCAGTGGGACTCTCTCTCTCTCTCTCTCTTTTTCACACACACACACACACACACACACAACCCACACGCGCACACAGGCACAGAAACAGCAACAAAAACATTTATATGTGGTTATATATTTGATAATTCACTCTTAATTTTTCTTGAAGAAGCAGTGAGAACACCATTCTTAGTCTGCGAAGTGGGTGTTAGTGGGATCCTTTTCAGGATTCTCGGCATTTTCAACGTGGCTGACTCCAGCCTTCCTGTGTGCCTGTAGACAGCCCTGGTGCAGGAGGTACACCAGAATTTTTCAGCCTGGTGTTCTCAGGTGGTTCGTCTGTACCCAGGACAGCGTCACTTGGAGCTGGAGTGGACGGTGGGACCAATCCCAGTGGAGTAAGTGGCACCCTTTCTGGAGTGGGGTGCAGGCACAGTGGCGTTTGGGAGACTCACAAGGGTCCTTTTCCACCGGGCACAGAGAACACTGGGGAAAGGAGATCATCAGCCGCTTTGACACTCCAATGAGAACAAACGGAGAATTCTACACCGACAGCAACGGCAGGGAAATCCTCAAGAGGAGGTGGGACAAGGGTACCATGGGGAGTCTGTGGTGTGTTGAGTTTCAGGGCCGTGGGGATTTGGTGATGATATGAATGTGGAGGGACAAAGAAGAAGCAGGACCCCAAATCTGACCACATCACACCTCTTCCCAGGCGTGATCGTCGACCCACTTGGAGGTTAAGTCAGACTGAACCCGTGGCTGGGAATTACTATCCTGTCAGCACTCGGATCTACATCACGGTACCGGCCCTGCCGCTGCCTCAGACTGGAAGCACCTCCCAGATAGCTGGGGCAGGGTGGGCTCCCAGCAGGGACCCGCATTCTCAGTCACCCTTCTACCTAGGATGGACACATACAGCTGGCTGTGGTGACCGACCGTTCCCAGGGGGGCAGCAGTCTGCGCGATGGCTCACTAGAGCTCATGGTGAGAGGGAGCCCCACCCACCCTGGGTTTCTTCCGTCAGGCCCACCCAGACCCAGCCAAACTTGAAGGCTGTTGTTGGTATCCCCGTTCTGCCTGTGGCCTTGGTTCCATCCTCTTCCCTTTCTTCGCTTTCTTGTGCCGGGATTCCAGGTCTGCATCACCATGCCTGGCTTTGGAATTATATTTCTGTATTCCCCTCCTCCTATCCAGTCCCTCTTGAGGCCTTGACTTGTCCTGTGATGACGATCCTCTTGTTAGACACTTGCCTTTCTTTGTCCTGGGCTCCCGTTAGTCGGGCCTCACATCTGCTGGGGTCCCCTACCAGCCCCTGACCTTAGTCTTCATCGTTCACTCTGGCTCTAGTTTCTTTTGGAATTTCCTCCCAGGTGCACCGACGGCTGCTGGAGGATGATGCCCGCGGAGTGGGGGAGCCCCTGACGGAGTCAGGGGCCGGGAGTACGGTGCGAGGGCGCCACTTTGTGCTTTTGAGTTCTGTTAGTGATGCGGCTGCAAGGCACCGACTGCTGGCGGAGGAGGTGGTCCTGGCCCCTCAGGTGGTGCTGGCTCAGGCTGGTAGCAGTCTATATTCCTCCCGGGCGGTACCAAGGACACAGGTGAGGGACGGCGAGTCGGGCAGGAAGGGGGAACCCGAATGACACCTTCCGAGTCCTTCTTTTCAGGACTGAGTTTATCCTCAGTTTTAAGTCTTTCCCCTTAGTTCCACCCTGTTGTAAGCAACACGCTTCAGCATCGAGTCCATCCTCATCAAGGCCCCTTCCCTTTCAGCTTCATTTCCTGCAAGTCAGTGCTGATTGCCAGTCAGGCTTTTCTTTTCCGCAGTTCTCCGGACTTCTCAGGGACCTACCTCCCCAGGTGCATCTGCTTACACTGGCCCGCTGGGGACCAAAGACGCTGCTGCTGCGTTTGGAGCACCAGTTCGCTGCGACAGAAGATTCGGGCCGCAACATGAGCTCCCCTGTAACCCTGAACTTGCAGGTGAGGAGGATTAAGCTGAGGAAGAGACTGAGGAGAGAGACCGGCAAAAGCTGGGCTTTGCGTCTCAGCTGGCTCCATTTCCTGCAGAACCTGTTCCGGGTCTTCACGATCACACACCTGCAGGAGACCACCCTGGCAGCCAATCAGCCCCTGACCAAGTCCAAGGCTTCCAGACTGAAGTGGATAACAAATACTGGTGAAGACCCTGCAGGAATCCTGCCTGTTACTGGCAGTTGAGGGTGGAGTGTGAGGTTTGTTGGCTAGGAGCCAGTGTAGACCCTGCGGACAGGAGTTTAAGCTTAAGTGTGAGCGGTGGGCCCAGCCGACCAGCAAAGCTCCCGAGTTTGGGACCATGGAATTTTGACCCGAGGCTGTGTTGATCTCCATCAGTGCCAAGTTCTGGGATGGTGTCTGTCACCTATGGGATATGAGTAAATGGCTAGGAGTTAGAGAGGGGTTTGGGGAATCTTGAGGTGTGTTCAGGCATAGGGAAGTGGTTTAAAGGTCTGGACGTGAGGCCCTGGGACAGTTGAGAGGTGGGTGTGTATGGCTGTGTCCAGGCCTAAGTTCTCTTCTGCCGATCAACAGGTCCTACCTCCTATCCTCCTCCCTCCAACTTGGACCCTACCTCAATCATACTGCAGCCTATGGAAATACGAACCTTCGTGGTTAACATTCAATGACAAGAAGTCAGCTAGACCTGCTGGGAGGAGGGGCAGACCTTTCTCTCCTTTTGCTGTTACCACAAAAATCATTAAAAGGCTACTAAGACTCAGGTCGCCCGGTGACCGCGTTATTTTTAAGGCGGGGACATGAGTGTGAGCTCCAGGGAGGTGAGCGGTCCTAACTCAGTCCTGACCCCAGGCCCTCTCTGGAGGTTACCTCCCCACTGGACTGCCACACAGCATGTTCTGCCCTCCCCTCACTCATGGCTTCCTCCCTCTCCTCCCACTTCAATCCTGCGTCCACGCAGGCCCTCACCCACCTGTCTCAACAAGCACCGAGGATAGGCCTGTGTGAGCCACAGCATCAGAACCAGCTGCACCCTGGGTCTTTCTAGCCCGGCCTTTGGGTCAGATGTAGGCAAGGAATCTGGGAAGTTCTGGAGGAGATGGTGGGACAGAAGCAGCTTCCAGTCATAGGCTCCCCGCTGGTGGAGGCCATCACCCCTCCACCATGAGATTCTTCCTCTTCTCAATTTGTGGAGCCTTAATGCTCCCTGGGATTTTAGTGTGTTCTGGTGTCTTGTTAATTAGATACTGGTGCTGGAGTGATGGCTCTCATTAAAAGCACAAACTGTTCTTCCAGAGGATTGGAGGTCAGCTTCCAGCGCCCACATCAAGCGGCTCACCAGCTGTGACACCAGCCCTAGGGGGGAATGCAGTGCCTCTGGCCTTTGCTGGTCATGGTTACCTGCACACACCCACACAAAATAAAAAATAAAAAGTCTTTTTTTAGATCCACTCCTCCTCCATTTTCCTTCAGAAATGAGTAGGCCTCCCAAGAATAGCAATGGAACGTGGCATAGCAAGTTACAATAAGACAAGGCACAAACCCTCATGTCAAGGCTGCATGAGGCAACCCAGGAGGAAGAAAAAGGTCCCAAGGGTGAAAGAGTCAAGAGACACCCCACTCCCACTACTAGCAGTCCCACAAGACACCAAGCTAACAACCTTAACATAG
>NW_004949113.1:1254945-1259611 GCF_000317375.1 Microtus ochrogaster
ACACCAAGCTAACAACCTTAACATAGGTAGACTAGTCCACACCCGCTTAGAAGGAGATGCTGTATCTGGTTTAATCCAGTGCCAAGGAGACTGAAGCAGGAAGTTCAAGGTCTAGGTCACAGTTAGTGAGACCCTCTCTCAAATAAATAAATAAACAGATAGATAGATAAAGGCTTGGTGTTGTGGCTCATGTCTGTAATCCCAATGTGAGGGAGGTTTGAGTAGGACCACTCTATTAGGGTTCTTGAGGAACAGAACTTAGAGAATGAATATGATATATATATATATACACACACACACACATATATATATACACACACACATATATGATATATATATATACACACACATATATGAAAGATGAGAACTTTTAATCCTAGCACTTGTGAGGCAGAGACAGGCAATGTCTGAGTTTGAGGCCAGCCTGGGCTATAGAGCAAGTTATAGAGCAAGGCTATAGAGCAAGGATAGTTAGGGCTATACCGAGAAACTTTTGAAAAAACATAGACAAAAAAAGCAGTGGTTCTCAACCTTCCTAATGCTTCAATCCTTTAATACAGTCCCTCATATTGAGGTGTCCTCAACCATGAGATTATTTTCATTCCCATTTCATAACTATAGTTTTACTACTATTGTGAACCTTTTCCTCGAGGTCTGTTAGTCACCAGCTAGAGAGGACCAAGGGGGCAAAGGCAGCGTGCAGAGTTTTGTATGGCCTGTGAGTATGATGGAAAATGGCCTTCTGGAAGTTAGCTTCAGTGAGACGGCTCAACTTTATTTCAGGGTGTGGGGAAGATGTCGGATGGGGACAGCCCCTAATCTGTGTTTGGCAGTATGATCCTAGCATACAGGTGGACACACACCTAGTTAGCATATGGGTGGCATGTGGAGAGCCTTTGAAGGGAACTGTATCAAAGGTTACACTTAGGTCAGGCATCCAAGTTTAGGGACAGCTTACAAATAAGGTCAGGCATCAGGCATGGGGCCTAGAGACACTATCCAATAAGGTGGAGAGGGATTCCTGCTAAGAAAGGGAGTTCTCCATATTACATTGAGCTCAGAGAGACATGGTGAACTGCAACCTTAAATGCAGGATACTCTGGGCTGGAGAGATGGCCCACAGGTTAAGAGTGTTGACTGCTCCTCCAGAGGTTATGAGTTCAATTCCCAGCAAACACACGGTGGTTCACAACCATCTACAAAGAGATCTGATGCCCTCTTGTGGTGTGCAGGCAAACATACAGACAGAACACTGTCTATATGATAAATACTAATAAACAGATAATAAATGAATCTTAAAAAATGCAGGATATTCCAACAAATCATTATACACGTTATCTGATATGAGACCCCTATGAAAAGGTTGTGACCCACAGGTTGAGAACCACTGCCTTATAGGCTTATG
This sequence comes from Microtus ochrogaster, assembly GCF_000317375.1. Classification (NCBI taxonomy): domain Eukaryota; kingdom Metazoa; phylum Chordata; class Mammalia; order Rodentia; family Cricetidae; genus Microtus; species Microtus ochrogaster. The sequence goes on from NW_004949113.1 coordinate 1,256,351, forward strand.
GAGGGTGAGGTATCCCAAGTCCACCCGTAGTCCAGCAATTGGCAGTCACCCAAAGTAGGCTTGACAGGGATCTGGACTGGGGCTAAGGAGAGGAACTTGTGGGGTACTGTTGCTGGTTGTGCCTTTTGAACAGAAAGGCTACTGGGATGTAAGCCTGCCTTGGGGCCATCTTTCTGATGACAGGGACTGGCCTTGGGTTGCTGCTCTGCACAGCCCTGATCCAGACTCAAGAAAGGCCAGCAGGAACAGCAGACATGCTAACACATCAGCACTGCCCACGTTGCCAGCCACCTCGTCAGGGACCACACTGCTCCTGGAGACACAGGGAGCCTGAGCTCTTGGGCTCTGGTGGCAGTGGTGAATGGCAGCCTCCCCCAGGATTTCTGCTTTCTGCTCTCACAGTGGGGGTGGGCATGCCAAGAGGAGGGGTGGGAGTTCCCTGGCTGCTGTGGGCTGTGCTGACAGATCACCCAATTGCTCAATTTGTCCTGCTTGTGGGAGGGGGAGAAGAGGTCATAAACCAAGCATACTCCAAACACGGTCATGCCTGTCTCCTTCACCAGCATGGCACAGGACCCCAGAAACAAACTGAGCAGCAGGAAGGAGAGAGAAGCTGTGGGGGGAAAGTGGGACAATGGTCTTGTACTTTGTAAAGATTGGTCACTTGTTTTAATAAAATGCTGATTGGTCAGTAGCCAGGCAGGAAGTATAGGCAGGGAGATGAGAACAGGAGAATTCTAGGAAGAGGAAAGACTCAGTCTGCAGTCATTATCCGGAGGCAGAGGAAGCAAGATGAGAATGCCTCGCTGAGGAAAGGTACCAAGCCATGTGGCTGACACAGACAAGAATTATGGGTTAATGTAGGATGTAAGAGTTAATAGGAAGCCTGAGCTAATAGGCCAACCAGTTTATGATTAATGTAGACCTCTGTGTGTTTCTTTGGAACTGAATGGCTGCAGGACCAGGTGGAACAGAAACCTCTGTCAACATTGGGTGAACAGGGAGGCCAGCGATTGGTAGACCCATGTTGGCCTTGTAATATTTCCAACACTGGCATGGGCAGTTTGATACTAGAGTTAGGTAGAAGGAAACACTGTGGATTCAGCTGTGAGCCGTGACACAAAACATGCCTCTATTTTTCTAGGTCTCCCTCTTGAAGGAATAGTCCAGATCTGTTAAGGACGCCCAAGTGGGGCTCCCTGTACTTACCCATCAGCTCAGACCTGACATCTCTAGGGGTGGCATGGGGTAAACAATGTCCACTCCTTTTTTATAAGGTTCCTATGATAAACTAAAGTTCCATTCCACCAAAGTGCACCCTGACAAATTGTAACAGGCTCCGAGACCTCAGCACAACTGATCCATGGTGGAAGTACCATTCAGGCTGTAAAATTCAGAATTTAGACAGCGCCTCCTAAATCCGTCAAAGTTCATAGTTCTGGGAAAGTCTGTAAGTGGACGAACCTTGCTTTTTGTCTTCTGTAGTTCTGGTTCCAGCTAACGTTCTTGCTAGCTGAAGTATGTCAACCCAGGATGTGGTTTTTGTGTTTGAAAGCTCACCCTGAGAAAGGCTTAGGGCTACCTACTGGGAAAACTTTCTGTTGGCTTGAATCCATGTCTGAGTGATTTTCTGTGGTGGATATTTCAGAAGAGCAACCAGTGAGTTTATTGGTTACTGAAAGGAGCATGGGTGACCCTTATAGCAGCCTCTTAGAAGTCTTACCCCCAGAGCCACAGTGGGGCCCCCTTTCCAAAAACAAAAGCAAACAAAAAAACACAACAAAAAGAAAAGTCTTTACCCAGCAAGGCTGATATCTTCCCTAATGCCAGAGAAGTGGAGCCCTCTTAAAAAAGTTAAAAAGATATACCACAATAATAATTGTGTAACAAAAAGCCAATATTTATTACAAAGCAACCAACACAAAATATAGCAATTTTGGGATAGTAAATTATTTAATAGATTATGGAAAATAAATATTCACTAAAAGGATGAAACAAAGGCTCCTGAGAGAAAAAAAAAAAAGAAATGTAACACTCCATTTAAATAAACTTAAGAAGAGAAACCGCGGTGTTCAATTGAGTGCTGAAAAGACATTTGACGGAGTTTAACATGTTTCATAACGTGTTGGAGACTTTAATTATAGACAGAACATATCTATAAATAATAAAGGTAACAATATAGTAAATGGAAACAGCATGTCCTCTAAAATCAATGAAGCATGGGTGCCCACTGGTCCCTCTCTGGTTCACTGTAGCGGTACATAGCTACAGCAATTAGACATGAGAAAGGCATAGCAGGGATGGAAACAGGACAGGAAGAAGCCAAACCATCCCTACCTGCAGGTGACAGCCTTCTTTGCTTAAGGACCCTATAAGGTCTACTAGAAAATCCTTGGACCTAATAAACATAAGTTGCAGGATACAAAATCAATATTAAAGAAAAAAAACAGATTTCAAATATATTCTCAGATAAAGAAGTTGAGAAAAATATCCCATTCAAATTAACTCCAAAAAATTTATTTTTGAATTTATCTACCCAAAGAAGAGAAAGGAAAATGTTGAACAGGGAAGTCATAGAAGATACTATGTGTTGAAAAGCCCTTCCCTGCTCTAGGGTTGGTGGAACTAAGGTTATGAAAATGGCTATATTACCAAAATGAATTTACAGTTCCAGGAAATTACTATCAAAATTCTGACATCACTGGACAGTGTTGGTGCACGCCTTTAATCCTAGCACTTTGGAGGAAGAGGCAGGTGGATCTTTGAGTTCAAGGCCAACCTGGTCCACAGAGCAAGTTCCAGGACAGCCAGGACCGTTACAAAGAGAAGCACTGTCTCAAAAAATAAAAAACAAAACACAAAACAAAAAAACAAAACAAAACAAAATTCTGATCCTTATTTCACAGGCTTATAAACTGAAAAAAAAGGAGGAAGATCTGGGAATGCATATGGAACCACAGAAGGCAAACAATCGCCAAGGTGATCCAGGGAAGAGAGTTCTGCTAGAGCTCTCACCATGCCAAACCCCAAATTACACTACAGAGATGTCATGAGACACAACCTTCTCCTGACATCCAAGTAGACGTCCAGTGAAACAACATACAGGACCCCAAATAAGATGACACAGTCGAGCCTGGCGATGGTGGCGCACGCCTTCAATCCCAGCACTCAGGAGGCAGAGGCAGGTGGATCTCTGTGAGTTCGAGACCAGCCTGGTCTACAGAGCGAGTTCCAGGACAGGCTCCAAAGCCACAGAGAAAC
>NW_004949113.1:1259711-1260818 GCF_000317375.1 Microtus ochrogaster
AAAAAAAAAAAAAAAAGATGACATAGTCATGCTAGCTTAATTTTAGATAAAGAACATAGCCTGCATCCAAACAGTATGGCCCATTCAATAAACGATGCTGGCAAGACTAGCTATTGATCTGTGTAATAATGGAATAGAATTCTTATATTTTAGCTTGTACAAAAATCAATTCAAGATGGATCAAAGACTAAATGAAAACCCCAAATGCTGAAACTTGTAGAAGAGCACGTGGGGAGTCCTCTGCAAAGCACTGCTATAGGTGTGCACCCCAACAGCACAAGACCTGAGCCCAATGTCATCCGTTGGGACTACCTGAAAGCAGAAGGTTGCTGCACAGCTCAGGAGACAATCGGCAGAACACACAGACCACAGAACAGGAGAGAACAAGCAGCTACACTGCAGACCATGGAATGCAGTTTCTATAAAGAACAGCAGAAATTAAATATCAAGGAAATAAAACTGTTGATCAACCAATGTGCCCACAATTACTTTAAGGTGTTGCATATCCTCGCCCCCAGGGAAATGCCAGTGTAAACTATTTTGAGATACTGCCCTGCGCAGTCAGAATGGCTGTCATCAGGAGGGCTGACAGCAGCAGGAGGAGGGCTTGGCAGGTGCTCTTGCCAAGGACCTGGGTTTGATTCCCAGCACCCACACAGCAGCTTCCAACTGTCTGAAACTACAGTCCCAGCAGATCTGGGACTGTATCTCTTCTGGCTTTGCTGGACACCAAGCACAACACGGTGGACATTTATACATTCAGGCAAAATACCCACACTCATAAAATATATAAATCTAAGTCCAGAGACCAGGGGATGTGGGAGTTTGGGCTGGAGACAGCGCCAGAGAATATCATCCGTGATAGCAGGGGAGGAGGATGACAGGGAGACAAGGAGGACATGTCCTTGCCTGGAGCGCGCTCAGGCTCGGATGCTCTAGGCCTCTGGGAGCAGCAATTTCACACAGTGCGAAACTGTGAATTCCTGGATAAATCTCAGGTAAATGGATGCTTATGAAATTATCTTATGCCACGAATCAAATTGAATAGAAGAGCCGGGTGATGGTGGTGCATGCCTTTAATCCCAGCACTTGGGAGGCAGAGGCAGG
>NW_004949113.1:1260918-1262849 GCF_000317375.1 Microtus ochrogaster
AGAGGCAGGTGGATCTCTGTGAGTTTGAGACCAGCCTGGTCTACAAGAGCTAGTTCCAGGACAGGCTCCAAAACCACAGAGAAACCCTGTCTTGAAAAACCAAAACAAACAAACAAACAAACAAACAAATTGAATAGAAGGAAACAAAGAGAACAGGTAATTAGACCGAGGAGGCGGAAGGCCTGGGAGCAAGTGCTTTCGCTAGTGCCCAGCGAGTCTTGAGACAGCAGCTCTTGTTACCGCATCTCCAGTCAGCAGGGCATCCTCCAGCTGCTGCACCCACGGGGTAGTAGGACCATCAGCTAGAGGAAGCTTAGGGTACCAGTGTCCTGAGGTCCCATGTAGAGGTCAATCCCAGTGCTGTCCAAGATTTGCTTTCTGCTGTGCTGTGAGTTCGCTGTAAATAAAGTCTATGATCCGGGTTCACCAGCCACAGGGATCTGATTATGTAAGAGCACTCGGGTGTCCCTGTTAGGTCATGTGACTGGCAGGATGGTTCATGTGTACACCAAGCACTGTCGTGTAACTGTCCTGACTACATGGGTGGAGGTATACCTGCGAACCCTTGGGTCTGTCATCTTGAGGCTTTTAGACTCTGCATATGAGAGCAATCCTGAGGGGTTTGATGGCGTGGTGTCTGGTGTTTATCCAAAGATCTACATTTGGCCAGGAAGTAGGGCTGACTCTAAGTCCTAGCTTGGATAGGGAGAGGGAAGGGAGCATTGGGCCTGTGGCCTCCAGCAGGCTGTAGATGTGATGCTTGAGTGGTCAGAGCAGGTTATCTGTAGGCTCGTTTCTTGGCTTCCCACAGTGACCCTGCCTGGAACCAGGGACACAGCGTCCTTAGTGCTGAAACTGGTCCAGATGTCTCAAAGGATACAGTCTTCGGAAAGCTCTAAGGATGCCACCATGGGAGACATCACCAGAGTGCAGGGACAACTTCCTCTCTGGAACCTCTGTGTGACTGACAGCACAGAGAGCAGATCAAGAGCCCTGGGAGTGAGGGGAGCTGTGCTGTCTGAGGAGAATGGCTGCCGTCCACAGTGGCCTACGTCAAGAAAGGCCAGAGACTGCTGGTTCTGCCTTCATCCAGGATGATGGTTCTTGGGCATGCGGGCATCCACAGGTTGGCGGGCAACCCGTCCAAAGGCTGTGGTGAGCAGCAACACACAACACATCAGAAAAGGAAGGCTCCTGCTTCCTTTGAATTCCCCTTTGAGAACACGTTTGTCACTGTGCAAAAAGAGAGCTTTTTTGTTTGTTTTATTTTTATTTCAAGGATCATAACATAGCTCTGGCCCAAGTGTTCCGCCCCTGAGCTCAACGGGCAGTTTTCCTTGGGAATTATGGGACAGTTATGGGAAAAGAGGCCCAGTGTCCTGCCGGGAATGAATCCGGGGAGACTGACCACTTATTAACTAATTTGTAAACTTCTGAACCAAGTCTCTCTGTCTGCAGGTTTCAGTTTCCTCAACAATATTTTGTACTTATTAGATATTTTATCAGATATTTTAGGTATTTTGAGGAAGTTTTTAATGTTCATTTGAAGTCATTTTCATGTTTGAATGATATGTAGTACTTGTGCCTATTTGTGGGACACGCTGTGTCATTTCAATTTACCTGGTGAAATCTAGCCTCAGATGTTCTTATTCTTTTTTTTTTCACCTTTTTTTTTTTAGAATCTTTTTTTTCTTATTGAGAAAAGGAAAAAAAAGTTTCCGCCTCCTCCCAGCCTCCCATTTCCCTCCCCCTCCTCCCACCCTTCTTCCCCTCCTCCCACTCCTCTCCCCCTCCCTCTCTAGTCCAAAGAGCAGTCAGGGTTCCCTGCCCTGTGGAAAGTCCAAGGTCCGCCCCCCTCCGTCCATGTCTAGGAAGGTGAACATCCAAACTGGCTAGGCTCCCACAAAGCCAGAACATGAAGTAGGATCAAA
>NW_004949113.1:1264049-1264929 GCF_000317375.1 Microtus ochrogaster
GGGGTGGGATGGGGGTAAGGGGAGATGGGGAGAGAAAAGTGAGAAGGGGAGGATTGGGGGAACTTGGGGAAACAGGATGATTGGGATATAGGAAGGTTGGATAGGGGAGCACGGAAGCACAATTCTTAGTTAAGGGAGCTAACTTAGGGTTGGCAAGAGACTTGAACCTAGAGTGGCTCCCAGGAGCCCAAGGCGATGAAATGACCCTATCCTATAGCAATACTGATGAATATCTTGCATATCACCATAGATGTTCTTATTCTTAAAGTAATCCCACGGCACCAAAGGTGGCTTTTCTACTGGTGTTCTCGCCTGCTGTGTCCTTTTCCTCCATAAGGGGGCAGTAGCGCAGCTCAGCAGCCATTGGGAAAGATGGCAGGTGGGGAGGAGTTGCTGAAGGCTCCAGGCCTCTCATCTGGATCTTTCCCCAGTGTCTTTGCCTTCACTGCTTCCCTTGCTGGCAAACTTTCAGAATAAAGGAGGAAACATCAGTGATGTCTAGGTGCAGCGAGCTGAAGGAGTTTGTAAAATTTAAACAAACAAACAAACAAACAAACAAACAAAGAACCATAGCAAAGATTAAATGAAGAACGAACACAAATGCACTTTATTCAACAAAGTGCACGATTAATGTAACTATACAGTTGCCCCACTCTGGGCCCAGGTTGTGGTGCACGCCTTCATTCCCAGTACTCAAGAAGCAGAAGCAGGTGGATATCTGTGATTTCAAGGCCAGTCTGGTTTACAAAGTGAGTTCCAGGACAGCCAGGGCTATATCAAAAAAATCCTGTCTCAAAACAAGATGAAACAAAACAAAATTTGAAAAAAATTATAAAAAGATAAAAAAGTCACACTCTATAGTTCCTCATGAAATCTCAAA
>NW_004949113.1:1265907-1269988 GCF_000317375.1 Microtus ochrogaster
TGCCTCCCGAGTGCTGGGATTAAAGGCGTGTGCCACCACCGCCCTGCTTCCTGTGCCTGTTTGAACCATCCACCTGGATCTCTCCTCAGCTTGAGGAGTCTGCCCCGAAGGACCCGAAGGAGCCTGGTAGAACATCCCGCTGCAACATGCTGGAAGAGGTGGTGGATCACCTGGAGACTTCCGTGCAGGGTGGGAACTGCTCCTTTCTCATTGCCTGCCTGTGCATATACCCAAGGTATACCACCATCCACCAGGCGCTCGACCTGCTCTTCAAGTGAGTGCCCATCTCCAAGCTCAGAGGCCTCAGATCCTCTTGATAGGGAGCATTCTGCCTTTCTCTGAGCCTACTCACTTAAGAGTTTTGTCAGAAGCTAACAGCATGAAGCCAGACATTGCTTCCTCCAGTCTGTGCCCTAGGGACTGCAGTGTCCATAGCTGGGATCCTAATGAGTGTGAGTGTCCTCGATCCTTAGCCCAGTTTTTCTGAAGCCTTGGCCAAAGCACTTCTCCCATTGTAAAGGAGATTCTAGAATTCATATTGGAGTACCAGATAGAGCTGTGTCTTGGGTGAAGACCTGTGGAGGGTAATACGAGGGACCCTGTGTCCACTGAGATGTCTGGGTAGACATACTTGCGATCACCCACCACACGAACGTATTTGAAGCACCTCCTGTAGGCAGGTGAACTAATAACCTGAGAGCAGACAGAACTTCCAGGCTCTGGACTTTGATTCTGCTCCAGGAATCAGCAGGCTCCCTAGATGTCTTTTAGGAAGGGACCTGGGACTCTACAGGTGACATCCTTTCTGGTCTCCTCCAGGTATGGAAACTCTGTCCTGACTGCGAGGAGGATGATGAAGTGAAGAAGTAAGTGGGCTTGACAACAAGAGAAAGATTCTGGCTCTCCAGAGTGGATGAGTGGGCTCATTTGGGTTCTAAGAGTAAGGGATGGCCTATGCTTGGGTCTTACACTCCTGATTTCTATACCATACTGAGGTCTAAGCATTGCCTGGAGGGTAACAAGAACTGCATGGGCCGGGTCCTTAGAAGTGGGGATATGGTGAAAGCCTGTGGCATCCAGTGCCCCTGTGAGACTCTCCCCTCATCTCAGTCCATGTCATGAAGGTGTTGGACCCTCAAGTCCAACTACCAGGAGGAGTCACCCCAAGACTCCACACCACAGTTGATGTAAAAGCATGAGGATTTTATTAATTTTGCCTTGACAGGGTCTTTCAGCATTCGAGAAGCCAGAAAGACCCAAAATAGCTGGTACAGGTTACTTTTAAAGCAAAAAGCCACAGAAACAAGGGGGAAGTCTGGGAATTGTTCTTCAACTATCATGATTGGATTATTTAAAGGGCTATTACCAATAGTTGGCTGGAGAGCGGTTGCAAGATCAGGTGAGGTAAGAAGGAACATCTGAGAGTTACTTTGACCCTTTCCTAGGGACTAAGTTGAAACACCAGGAACTGAGTCAACACCCAAGGGTTATCTTGCCCCAATTCCAATAACTGAGTTCTATCTGAAGAACATTCACAAGGACTCAGGGAGATGGAAAATCTCCAACATTCTAGTACGTGCATGTGTAGTTGTTAGGTCTTAGAGTTTTACAAAGGCTTGGTCAGCTGTGCTCCATTAGAGCCTGAGCAAGGGGTGTGTGGATCTCCCTGTTCCCATGGAACTCACAGCCCTGCACACTGTACTCACATGAGTAAGGGCTGGATATCTTCTTCCTGCAATCTCACATGAACAGAGTCTGGAAAGGGTGGCAAAGGAAAGTCTAGGCCACCGACTGTGCTGTCTGTGCCTTTCCTCCAGCACCATCTGTATGCTCCTGGACGCCTGGATTGATGAGTTCCCTGAGGATTCTTTCAAGACCTCAGACCTGTCCATTCTGAACAAGGGAAAACCTACGTGATTTTGAACAAGCCCTACTAGATCTTCTTGTTCATGTCTATGAGCTTCATTCAAGTTGCAGACAGAAGTGGCTGGTGATTCAGAGGAAAGTGGACGAGGAAGCCCCAGGTAGGTGACTGACACTCTGTGAGGAGGATTCAGACCTGAAGTGATCGGGGGATCCTTGAGAGGCTCCCCCTTGCAGGAGCAGTCACTGGACCCTAGCCTGGGCACATGTCCTGTTGTACGATGGGATCTGGGAATTCAGGCGGACATGGTCTCCCCTGTGTTTGGAAAGACTGAGAAAGAGGCCTCATCCTGGGCACGTTGTTTCCTCCTGTCCCTCCACTGCCGCTTCCCCTCCTAGAGATGCTCGCATCAGCAGCACATCTGTCTCCATCCTTAGATCTGGAGAGCTGTAGACAGAGTTGTACATCAGCAGATCTAGAGCTCCAAGTCTGTTAAGCAGCAGTGAAGATGGCTACGCTCGAACCAGAATCAGCTTGTGCACTAAGCCAGACAGATGTGTGTGCAGCTGGAGCTCAGACACAGTGCAATTTTGTCTGGTGGGGGGTCCAACATCCCCAGAAAATGGCCTGGACCCCTTGCTTCTCTCAGTGTCCCCTATATTTCCATTCTACAGACAGCACCAGTTCTGTTGTTCCCCACAGAATCACCCCTGAATTCAACCCAGCGGCATTCCCAGACCCACAGCCAGCTTCCCCTCCCCAGAGGAACAGCCGTTTTATTCTTCTGGATGTTTTGATGTTGTGTTAGTTTAAATATTGGTTTTAATAAAAGGTTCTTGTTTGTTCTTCATTGTGTTAGTTGTGGTTATGGTGTTCAATCAGCATGCTTGCACAGGGCCTAGCAGCTTCCCCAAGAAGAGCACACTGGTCTGGGAGAGGCTACCTGGAGACAGACCATCCTGGAGAAAGGGAGGCAAAGCCACTGCTTTGGTAGAGACCAGGTGAATGCCTGAGAGTGGTGCTAGACATACAATAGTCGTAGCTGGCTGCCATTTGCTGCGGAGCTAAAGGCCAGGGTCATGCGCTTAGAGGTCAGTCTGACCAGTTGTCCTTCCGAGGGGTTTCTGCTTTCGTTGCAGGCTCCTGTAGCTGGGTAGCAGTACTGTTTGTGCAGCGAATTTGGACAAATTGTAATCTCATGAGATCCCTACTTCCCATGAGCACACACTCACTGTCGCCCATAGTAAGTACACTATTTGAAGAGACGAGTGGCCATAGTTTCCAGGCGTGATCGTTCATGCTGTTGATGTTTAAACCATGCTGATCTTCTTGAAGTAATACTTAGCTTTTCTTCAATGTTGGGAACAGTCTATGAGTAACAGTATCAAGTTTTTATTCATAATTCCTCCAGTGTCCATGGATATGGCTTGTAGCCCCCCTCCCCCCGCCATTCACCATGATTTTGTGGCTCCCCTCATGACAATTCCATTGAAGACTATCACCAATTGTCTCGCATATGTGACCTTGGGCAGCTAAGGCGCTCGTGTCCCCAGTGAGACCATCTGAGCATGCAGGACTTATAGGGGCCACAGATCTGCTCGTTATAGCTTCCTAGGGATGAAGGAGCTCACACATCCACCACCATGATGTTTTTCAAGGGAAAAGATCACACAAGTCTCAGTTCACTAGCGGACAGCGTCCAGCCATCAGAGAGCCCACATCAAAGCATGGGACTTGAGCTTCAGTAAGGTATCCGTAGGGTGAGGGGACACTGGTTGTGCAGGAAGTCTTCTGGGCAGCCCCCATCTTGACTGGGCCAGAATCAGGCTTCCTGGTGAAAGATGGAGCTAGAGTGTGCCAATCCAACACAGTAGGGGTGGCGGAATGGCCGTGACAAGATAGTACAGGAAATTCAAGATGGTGAAAGTATTTGGTGAAATTTAGAGATTTACTTCCAACACCTTTGAAAGACTGAAGGTCATAGTGTCCCTGGGGAGAGCAGAGGTCCTGACCACACATGCTCACCTCTTTCAGTGCACAAACCATGTTATGAACTTGCAGGGCCCAGAGTCCCCTGCCTAAAGATCACTCTTGCTGGTCTGGTCCTGGAGCAGGTAAGACCAGCAGTCCTCCCCTCCCCTCTCCTCCTCTTCTCTCCCCTCCCCTCCCCTCCCCCTTCCTCCCTCCCTCCTTCCCTTCCTTCCTTCCTTCCCCCCT
>NW_004949113.1:1270088-1289061 GCF_000317375.1 Microtus ochrogaster
CCCCTCCCCTCCCCTCCTCTTTCCTCTCCTGATGGGTGGTCCCACTCACCATCACAGGTCTCCAGGCAGCAAGGCTTTACCTTTTCTCCCCCAGGGAAACTGAATCCAGTCCAGTTGCTCATTCATAAGGTCCTGTATGTTATAAGCACATGAGGGCAACTTGGCCATCCCTGCTCCCCTACCAGAAACCTTGAGTGTTTGCCTCTCTTGGTTGACTAGGGGGCAAAGATGATGTGTGGGAACTTCTGCTGTTAAGTGTTTCTGCTGAGACTCTGCAGTCTTCCCGCAGCTGCTTTTTAATATGGGAACACAAATATGCTCACCTTCCTCCCAGACCCGAAATAATCACACAGAAACTGTATTAAACACAACACTGCTCCGCCTATTAGCTTAGGATTCTTATTATCTAACTCATACATCTTAAATTAATCCTTTTTATTATTTATTATTTTACCATGAGGCTCATGGTTTACTGGCAAAGTTCCAGTACATCTGTCTCCCTGACTCTACCTTCTTTCTCCCAGCATTCAGTTTAGTTTTCCTGCCTTGCTCTATTCTGCTCTGCCACAGGCCTAAAGCAGTTTCTTTATTAACCAATGGTAATAAAACATATTCACAGCATACAGAGGGGAATCCCATATCACCCATGTTTAATGACCTTTAACAGAAAACATTTTTAAAATCAGAGACAATATCTTACCCATCTTTGATTTCACTATGGTATCCATATTATAAACTTCTCTTGATGTTGTGATATTTAGACAAAAGCCAACAAGAGATATTCTGACTTTCAGTGGAGGGACAGCCAACCTGGGGGCAGGCATGGTGGCAGGAGACTGAGGTATTTTATCCACTGCAGAGAGGCAGGGAGACATGAATGCTCATGTTCAGCTTTGTTATTTTGCTCAGTCCTGGACGCAAGACTATGGAATAGACCCACACATGGTTAAGGTGGGCTTTCCCATTCTGATTAACCTAATCTAAGTCGGCCTTCATAGACATGCTCAGAGCCTTATGTCCTGCATATTTCTGGATTCTGGCAAGTACAACATTAACTATCACAGTATCCTATCAACAGTTAATATAGTATGCTGCATGTTCATGGCTCAATCTTACTAGATTTGAGCATCACTCTCTAAGGTCAATATTTTGCTCAATTCTCACAAGAACCCCACAAGGTGGGTACCAATGCCTTGATACTACAAATGAAAATCTGGAGACACAATGTTCATTAACTAAAGTCTAACAAGGACGTAATTCCAGAGCTCATCTTCCTGCACCCAGATTCAGTCCTCTTCCCCACTCTCTGCTTCCTATGTGCCTGTAATCTCTTAACTGGGACTCAGGCTAACATACAGTACAATTGCTGCTTCTCATTGTGGTTGGATAGCAAAGGATCTTGTTTCTTATTTGTAGCTCCCTGTAATCATCTTTCTCATATTTAGCAACCAAATCGATTCCTCAATTTGATTATTCTGAATGGCTGTGACTTAGAGACTAGAAGTCAGGGTGACCCAGGTTCCACCTGAACTTTGTTCCTCACATCAATTCCTGTGACTTGCTCCACCTGGTGGTGGATGTTTTCTTATCCTCTGCTGTTCTCCTCTGCCTCCTGATTTACATATTTCCACTCTTCAGAGAGATATTATAAGACATGTGCCTGATGGTGAGATTCCTGCCCTTTTTGAATGGCCCAAGTTTCCATAAGTATAACTTCATGGACCATCTGACAATTTACCTGTGGAGCATACAGGAATATTCACCAGGGGCCTGGCAGCCACAAAACCTCATTACTGAAATATTACTTTGACACTGTGGTAAATGTTTGGCCCCGTGTGTGTGTGTGTGTGTGTGTGTGTGTGTGTGTGTGTGTGTGTGTGTGTGTATGTGTGTATGTGGAGGAAATGGGTTGATGTGAGCTGTCCTTTTCAATCCCTTTCCACAGGTTTCTCTATCAACCTGGAGTTCACCCACTGGACTAGACTGCTTGTCCAGTAAGTCCCAGAAACTCCCCTGACTCTGCCTTCTGAGCAGTGAGACGACAGACGCAGGCCAGCACACTGAGAATTTTCCATGTTTGCTGGAGATCCGATCTCAGGTCCTCCTGCTTTCATAGTAGGCAGTTGACCAACTGACCCATCTTCTGTTCATATTTTCAGAAGCCGAGAACAGCCTTGCCTCTCTTTTGCCTTGTATTTTGCTAGAAGATTCTTAGAGGTTGCCTTCTTTTCTCACCTTTTCCAGGAGACACAGATATGTGCCCAATGAGTAAAGTGTGAGGTTGGTAAATAGAGCATGACTCTTCCTCCTGCACCCCACAAAATGAAACTCAACAATAAGTGGGGTGCTTGAGTACCCTCACTCCTATAGACCGATGCCACTCTTAACAGCCTGTTATCTTCTGATCAGAGCTATCACTTGGCTTTTAGTAAAGGATCTCCACTCTTTTGCAATCTCTGCGTGCCTTTATTTCATTTTGAAGAACCTGAAAACAGCGGTCCAGATTCCTGAACCCTGGTAGCACTAATATTGTCTGAAGCTCATGGTTTACATTGGATTACACTTGGGGTCATTTATTCCACAGGTTTGCACAAGTGTTTAATGGCAGTCTAACACAGAATGCTTCCAATGGTCTAGTTCCTCCTTTTTTATCATAGTCCGAGAAATCTCATAATATCTTGCTTACTGTGCTTTGATTGGATGTGCAGAGATCCTAAATGGAAAATTCAGTGTAAACTAATAAGAAGGTAGAGGTGCCCGTGATTCACACCTGTAATCTCCTTACCTGGGAGGCATGATGTAGAGGGATTGCCTGGGTTGGAGGCCACCCTAGGCTACTGTGTTAGTCACTGTTCTCTAAAGAAACAGAGCTGATGTAACGAATAGATCCATATGAGTACAGAAGGGATTGGTTAGAGCAGCTTATAGGATGTGGTCTGACTATCCCAACAATGGTTATCGCCCAATAAATCCAAGAATCTAATAGCTGTTTGGCTTACAAGGCTGACTAGCCTAGCTGCTCTTCAGCGTATTCTGGAATCCTGAAGAAGTAAGCTCTAATACCAGTGAAGGAATGAACTGGTCCGTGAGAGCGAGGGTAAGCAGGCAAAGAGCAAAGCCTCCTTCTTCCTGCCCTTTGCATAGGCTAAGGAAGGGAAGTCTTCACACCTCAAGTGGCCCAATCAAGAGAAACCATATTTAGGAATACATATACCTTTGGTTTTCGACTTTTCAGATATAGTCAACTTGACAACCAAGAGTAGCCATGGGAGCTACTCAGTGAAACTGTCTCAAAAGGGAGGAACTGGAAGAAGCAGTCGTTTTATGTTGACTGTGGTTTTCAGACCTTTAGAGAAAGTCCTTACCAGCAGCACCGATGCTTGAACCTTGAGGTTTTGTGTTTTGTTCTTGTCTCTTTAACATCTTTAATGTTTTTTTCTAATATGTATGGGTGTTTTGCCTGTGTACCACCTGCATGCCTGCTGTCCATGGAAGCCAGAGGAGGGCTCAGGTCCCCTGGGATTTGTGAACCATCAGGTGAGTTTGAAGAATTAAACTTGGGACTTCCGAAAGAGCAGCAAGTACTCTTAACCACTGAACCATTTATTTGGTCCCCACCTGTACTTTTATAACAAACATATTTAGATATAAGAGAAGGGTCTGGGCCAGAAGATCTTTCACACAAATGGTACGTGACAGGGAACGACAGGAAAACTGTAATTACAAGTCCGACCATGCCGATCTTGCAGGTGTGTCTTATCCCCACCTTGTTTCTTCACAACTTTATGTTTTCTAGCTAATGTTCCGCACTCTGTTCAGGGATTACACCACTCTCTATTTTACTAGTGAAAAGGTGCGTGTGGAACAGGATTGATGGGGTGAAAGTGCTAGCCAGATAAGCCAGAGAAGCTGAGTTCTACTCCGGTACCCAGCGTGAATGGAGAGACTCAGCTCCTGAAAGCCGTCCTCTTGATTCCACAAACACACGCTGTGACACGTGCATGCACACACACACTCTCTCACACATGTACACATGATAATTTCACATATAAAAACTTGAATCGAATGTAGACTGTATTGTTATGATGTGTCCTCCCAAGAAGACTACTTAGACACAGGCTCAAGTCTACAGGAAGTCTTTATTAGCTGGCTGCGACCACACTGGGTAGTCAGGATCACTCACAATCCCAGTGCAGCCCCCAGTCTTTCTCAGGGTGAGTTTTTGAGCACAAAACACATATCAGGGGTTGACATACTTCAGGTACAAGAACAGTTAGCCAGATGTGGAATTCCAGAATCCAAATAGCAAGTTAGAACAGTTAGCCAGATGTGGAACGCCAGAATCCAAATAGCAAGTTAGGACAGTTAGAGACTTCCCTAGAACTATGGACTTTGATGGATTAGGTGGTGAGTACTGTGTATGTACTGAGATTATGGCCCGAATTGTACTTCCATCATGGAGTCAGTTATGCTAAGGTCTGGGCCCTGTTACAGTGTTGGATGATTTTACCCCACTTTACTCTAATGAAAGTGTCCTGCAGTGATTGAAGGCAGGACAGAGTTAGAGATAGTGCTCACGAGATTAGATGGATCCAATGCTATTTCAACTTAGACTACTTCATGTTGTGATGGATTTGTCATGATGCACTTTTCTCCAAAGTCAAATAACGGTCTTACTCTGATATTTTGTCAAATCCGTGACGCTGCAGTGGGTACCTGCTCATATTGTAACCAAACAACCCTCAGGGTAATGGCTCCTAAGCATGAATTTTTATATCTAGTTATAGCATTAAAGGTGCAGGGCCAATGTAATCATAAGGAATGGAGGTCTAGAGGTCCTGCAACAGCTAACAGTACAGATTCCAGCTAAGAGAAACCTGATTATGAAAACGGAATCCCTGGACTGCCTCCATGCGGTCTTTCCTGCTTCTATGGGTTGTTCATGCAGTACCCTCCAGGGTCTGTATGCAGTAGGTTAAGAGTTCTACCATGTTCCGAGATTACCTCAGCTGAAGAGCCCACCTGTTCCTGTGACTTTGCAGCAGACTTTTCCAATGCAAGTAAATCCTGGGTTTCCTGGCATCCTAAGGTCCTGGAGTTAGAGTCAGCCATGCTCTGCTGGTTGCACCAAGAGTGTCTACAGATGTTCCGAATCCTAAACTACTGTGAGGGCTATAGGCATCTGAGGGAGTACAAGGGTTTTCCATTTTGAATCCCAAAACATTAAAGGCGACAACATAATCAGACATAATTACATATAGCATAATCAGACATAATTGCATATAGCATAATCAGACACAATTACATATAGCATAATCAGACACAATTACATATAGCATAATCAGACACAATTACATATAGCATAATCAGACACAATTACATATAGCATAAGCATTAACACATAATAGAATGAAAACCGAGTCCGTCTTCCCTTTAGTCGGCCTTTCCATGTCTGCGGATGGTCTACCTCTCCGGAGCTGGATTGAAGGCTTCCCCTGCAACTGGGCCTTCTTGTCCCTCTGTGATGCCCTTGATTAAATCAGGGAGTGGTGTATCTAGGTGTGGATACCATCTACCTTGACAGCAGTTGAGGTAGTCGTAAGCATGACCAGGTAGGACCCTTCCTGCAATGTCCTAAATCCTCACTTCCATGTCTCTTGATCCACACCTCATCTCCCATCTAGAAGGGTGGAGATGACGTATTGGACTCTGGAGGGTAGCATTAACTGAGGAGACCACAACCTGAGATTGCTGCAAAGCCTGCACACATTGAGGCAATTGATGATTAGTAGTGCCAACAGCTAGTTCCAATTCTATCTGTAGGTGGATAGGAGGAAGCCTCCCAGAAAAGGAGTTCAAATAAAGTCAGTCCTTTTACATGAGGAGTACAGGGATGCCTAAGGAGGGCAATGGGAAGAAGCCCCACCCAACTTTCACCAGTCTCTAAGGTTAATTTAGTTAAGGTCTCCTTTAGGGTCCAATTAATCCTCTTTACTGTCCTGCACTTTGGGGATGAGATGCTCAATGTAATTTCCAATTGATCCCCACAACATCAGAAATACTTTCACTGACCTTGTGTAGAAAGGCTAGCTTGTTATCTGACCCTATGGGCAAGGGTAGTCTCGACCTAGACATTAGCTCACTTAAATATTTCTTAGCTGTATTCTAAGCAGTCTTGGTGGGAAATCTCTCTACCCATTAGAAAATGTATCCACAAGAACAAGCGAATATGTGTATGCATATTATTCTGGCCTGACTTCTGTAAATCTACTACCTAGAATCTCCCTGCTCTTGAATGTTATCTAACCCCTGGAGGTGGCACCATTCCTGAGGAAGCATTTGTTTGTTGACAGGCTTGTCATCTGGAAACAACTTCTCCTATCATCTGGTCCATTCTTGTGAAAATGAATCCTACCCTCCTAAGTTCAGTTAACCCGGCTTTTCCCAGGTGAGTCCCCTCATGGATTTGATCAGCCAAGTGTCTTCCGACGCAATGGAACAATTTTTGTTTCACCAGTGTGTTTAAGCCAACCTTGAGGGGCCGTGCTCTTCTGTATCCAGGTTGACTTCTTTTGGGCGATGTGGCGTCTCAGGCTGTCTGGGTTCTGGGATACAAGGAGGCATTCTCCCACTTTTACGATAGTCTCTTCTGCTGCCTTGTCCACCATTCTATTTCTAGTTTCCTCTATGAATCTCCTTCATGTTGATCAGGATGGTGTATGTTAACAACCTGTCTTATGGTTGAAATTGTAGATCCCAGGTCCACTATCACCATCTTATTTTTGATACCATTTTCCTCTGTTCCTACGCAGGCCCCTCTGCAGGTAGGCGGCCCATGCGCTTGCGCAGTGGCAAACGCACACCTACTGTCCGTACACGTATTTACAGTCTTTCTTCTTCTCAACTGAGAGCCTCGGTGAGCACACCAAATTCTCCGTTCTGAGATGAAGTCCCTGGGGAAAGGATCTCTGTCCAAACAGTGTGATCTGTCACGTCACCTGCCCCGGGAGACCTTGTTCTTCCCTAGATGAAACTGTTACCACCTGAAAACATTACCTAGGGTGATTGATGAGAAGGGACATCTGTCAGGTCGTCCTCAGTTCCTGAATTGTGGTGATGACCTCTAAGCATCTTCAGTTCTGGAAGTAAAGTGCCTGGACCCAGGGCAGTTGACTGATCAAGTTTGATTCTTGGCTGGGCTTGGATAAGAACTGATAAAGGGTTAAGGAGAGCTGGTCCTACATTTGTGTGGCGTCTTCCTCAAGCGACCTTCCCACTCATGTGGGGACATGATCAAGACAGCTTACCCCAGAGTCAGGTTGTTCACTTCCTGTGTTAGGAGAGCCTTGGTGGCTACAGCCCACAGACATCCTGGTCATCCTGCTGCTACTGGATCCAATTTCTTAGAGAACTCGCCAACAGGACATTGCCATGATCTTAGTTTTGTGTTAGGAGCCATGACAATGCATTTTCTCTCATTCACAAGCAGCTGAAATTCCTTCCTTGGCAATGTCAGGCAGGGCTGATGTTGAAACTAAAGCCAGAGGCTGCTTTAACTCTCAGAGGCCTGTCTCTCTGCTGGAGACCAGACTAAGCTTCTCCAGTGCCCCGAGTGGAAGAGTGGAACATATAATGACTTGGCCAACTCAGCAAACCTGAGTATCCAGAGCCAGCAAAATCCTCCAGCCCGAGGAACTCCCGGATTGTCTCTGTGTCTCAGGGGCTGCGATCTGAGTAATTGCCTGGATTCTGTGGGGGGGAAGCAATCTCTTCCCTTCCTGCTGTTCTTCCCCAGGAATGCTGCCTTAGGGATGCGTGCAAAGACCCGACACCCCTGGAGTTGCTGTGTTTCCGGTACTTGCTCTGCGTTGTGGAGACAGTCCTTCTCAGTCTCTGCTGACAGCAGGAGGTCCTCCATGGATTGCAGGAGTGTGACATTTTCAGTGTTGGACCGGAGTGTTTGCAAGTCTCTGTGGTGGGGTCATCAAACAAAGTTGAAGAAGTTTTTAAACCCGGAGGTAATCTAGTTCAAATCTAGTTCATTATCCATTCAGAGGCCAATATCAGTTAGCTCCACTTAGCCAGAGGAAAACGGAAGAAGTCATCCTTCAGATCTAGCAGAGCTGACCTGCCTTTCGGGGTGGAGGAGGTGAGAAGGGAGTGAACAGAAGATTATATATGCATTAGGAATCGTTGGCTGAATGTCCTGTGCTCTCTTGTTCATCACCTGAAGACCTTGGAGTAGCCTCTAACTCCCTGTTCCTCATTTTCTGACATGCGGGAAAGGAGTTTTCCAAGGGAAGTGGCAAGGGACCAATGTGCCTGTTTCACACCCCCTGTTATTGTGGACTTTGATTCCACGATTATCTTCCCAAGTCACAGGGTATTGCTTTACCCTGAGAGGACTGGCATTGCTTTCCAGTTCCACTTTCACAGGGGTTTGGTGGCATGTTAGTCCTGGTGGGTTTCTTTCTGCCCAGAAAGAAGAGATTTTTTAAAAAAATTTTTATTGTAAGGCTTTTAATAGGTCTGACCCTTAATCCAGAGGGGTTGTTTAATAGGATGTATTTGTCCACCAGTGGCTTGATTAGCAGAACTCTGTTAATTTAGGATCCTTCCAGACGAGTAGAACCTCATTCTTTTCGCAATTTGTTTCTGCCCTTAGTTTATGACGCAGATCACTTCTCGGAGAGTGTATGGACATTTAGGCATTACCAGGAAAGAGTGGCTGTCTTCTTTTGCAAATCTGTAGATTTTGGTGATCCAGGGGGCAGATCTTTGAGCTAGTAGCTGCTCATATTATTGTTTTTCTGTTATTATTGGCTTGCCTGTCCATTTTAGAACTGAGCAGGTGACTCCCATGTCTTCAAGAAATTTAACAGGAGTACTCACACACACACACACACACACACACACACACACACACACACACCATCAGACTAATACTGGGATCCAGGGGTGGCGGTGTCTGGATGCCATCAGTCTGTTTTGGCTGGAACCCAGATGCAGACCTGTGTTCTCAGGTCAGACAACCATTTCTCCAGTTGCCCACTTCTTGGCAGGATGCACACCAGCAGCATCGTGGGTACTTGTCTTCCCAACGGTCTGTTTCCTAGCACTGTGCACATTGGTTTTCCCTAAAAATATTTATTTCTTTCATGTCTGTTTCCTTCAATCTTTGCCCTTCCCTTGCAGATTCTCAAAGTCAGGATACTTGTACTTGGTAGGTGGCTACCATAATCTTGATAGTTTCCTAGTCTGTCTGCCCTCTGCGCTATTTTTCTTATTGTATACTCTCAACTAACTCTGGCAATACTTTTCCTTCAAACCCTTCTATTGTCTGAATTAACTCCCTAGTTTTCTGTCTGGTGCTGACTGGGAAACAGAAGCCATATCACTAGCCCTCTGGTTTCCTGCGGCCTCCAGGTCAATTGGATTGAAGTCGGAAAGCTCTCTAGGAGGCACTCCAGAAAAGCAAATGGGACTCATCTGAGCCCTGAGTTATCTAGCTTCCTTTAGTTAAATTTGTGGGCTTCTGCGTGTTGCCCAGAGACCCCCTTACAGAGTCTGGTGAAAGTGGTTGAGAGACTTCCTACCTTCACCAGAACTTAGGTCCCAATCCAGCTGTACGACAGGGAAAACGTCTTCAATAATCACAGGGTCATTTCCAAAGACATATTTCTCGGTTTCTAAATTATTTTCCTCTCCTTGGCTCTGAAGAGGGCACGAAGCAGCTGCTGACACGATGCCCAAGTTGGCTTGTGTCTGAAAAACATCATCTCTTGTAGAGTATTCAAGCTTTGGGGATTTTACTGGGGAAGGGAGTATTTTGAGATTTCCAATTATATAGATCTCTAATAGAGAAAGAATCGTGTATAATAAAATGACTGGCGACTTTTCTCATCTGGTCCCCCTCCTTCTGGGTTCCTTCCATGATGGCGACTTTTCTCATCCGGTCCCCCTCCTTCTGGGTTCCATCCATGAGTAGGCTTCTCTCAAGGAGACAATGCCTGGAGCAAGGAACCAATGAGAAGTCTGCTGGGGAAAAGCTAGGGAAGCACATCCTGCTGCAACCAACCTGGGGGTAGTGGATCACGTCTCTCAAGGGGGAGCACTGGGGAAATCTGTTACGACTATGCATGTGGGTGGGAATGGGTTTCTGACAGAAAACTGGAGGGAAACTGGGAACCAGAGTCAGATAGAAGTGAATGACCAGGACACTGGGGCTCATAGTGGAATCTGTCCAGGTGTGCCCAGGACACGGTATTGCCTCTGATTGTAACTCTCTCCACCTGTTCAGCCTTGGGGAATAGGGTAACTTAACACGTGACTGGGGGAAGTGAGAAGGGCCTGGGAGCCTCTCCGTTGGTTGGCTTCACTTTATGACCTGTACTTAAGGTACACAGGGTGGTAGCACACTTCTTTCTCTTCTGGCTGTACTGACATATTACAGTCAAGACTTTGTCCTACCCTCTGAGTTCATTTATTTCTTCTGAAATTAAAGGTTGGCATTGGAAATACTTTGGCTTCTCCTTCTTTATCAAGGATAGGGAGTTCTCTTCGGGAATATCCAGGCCAGAATGTAGGGCAGCTTGACCACACGCCCTAGTTAACTAAACTCTACATGTTGCACCCTGTTGTACCCTCTAAATAAGACAAGGCTAACGGAGCCTTCAGCCGGAGAGCCCACATAGAATGAAGGAAAACCAGAGGGACAAAAGCCAACTGGTTTCTTACAAAAACATGTTCTCCAGACTCCTGCGCTTTCCTCTGGAAGTCCTTCAGGTGAGATTTCATCAAGTTCAGAGGGGTCTCCTGAGTGAGCTCTTTTGACCCATCACTTCAGATTTTTCTCGAAAATAAGTAACACACAAAAAAGCAGAGTACCACACAAAACAAGACAAGGAACCGAAATGTGGAGGCTGCCGCCTCTTCCAGATTTGGTCCTCTGGACCCCCACGAGTCCCCCGAGTCCCCCGAGTCCCTCTGGTTATGGAAATAACGCTGCTTTCAGCTTTTCCATGAGACTCAGGACTGTGTACGACTAGAGGCCGGTCACTCCCCAGAACTCCAGAGACGTCCAGGTGCCTCCTTTTTCCTTTTCTGTTGTTGGAAACTTGCTGATGCCCCCTGCAAACAAATGGCCTCTCGTATTCTCTGCCCCCACGCCAGGAACTCATCAGTGACATCCACAACACTGGGCCTCTCTCATCTATGTTTTGGCCTGAGACTGTCAGCCCTCAAGAACTGAAGGGCTTTGAAGTTTAGGCACTGGGTACTTGCCTGAGTCCCCCAGTGACTAAGCCTTTCTGATTTGTCAGTCACCAGGCTGAGAGTACCCCGACAACAAGACCCGTCAGAAAAAGCTGGCAGCTACTATCTGAATGCACAGATCTTTTGGGGTCCTCTAAACGTTTTAGATCTTGGGTCATTCAGAGATTCACCAGTGTGGCTGAAGTTTTGATTTTTCTAAATTAGAGACTTTTAATAAAAATGAGACTGGGTAGGACAAAGCCAGAAAACATTTGCTAGATAAGGCCTTAGCTATTCTTAGTCCACAGACTATAAAGGTAAAACCTGGGCTGGAGAGCTGACTTGACGGCACTGTCTGTTCTTCCAATGAACCCAGACTCAATTCCTTGCACCCATGTGGCTGCTCACATCTGTCTGCAACTCCAGTTTCAGGGTATCTTCTTACCCCACACAGATAAACAAACAGAAAAAAAAACATCAATGTTTGTAAAGTAAAAATGAGATTATTTTAAAACGGAAAAACCCTCAAAGACATAATTTTGTGGAGCCATATTAAATCGTATGCTTTCAGGGTATGGGCAAAGATTGACTTTGGGACAGATGTCCAGCAGAGGACTCAGCCATCCAAGCAAGCCAGCCAGCCAGCCAGCCAGCCAGCCAGCCAGCCAGCCAGCCAGCCAGCCAGCCAGCTAGCCAGCAAGCAAGCAAGCAAGCACTTCACACAAAAGCAGTACTTGGCAGTTAGCCTCTTTAATCGTGTGACCCTGTAGGAGTGGCTGAGGCAATTAAATCATTTGTTAACAGTTAGCAATTTTGTTTGTTTTTGTTTTTGTTTTTCGAGACAGGGAAGTCAGCAATTTTTAAGACCACAAAAAAGTATCTATTTTCTATAAAAGACAACAACAAAAGGAAAAGAAAGAAAGAAAAATGTATCTCTGTGTATAATTCTCTGTTCTGCAGAGGGGAAGGGACATGTGTATAAATCCTTCCAAGGATACACACCTCTTTCCTAGATTACATGTCAGAAAAATCAAATGAAGTGTATCAGCTGCTCTTCCAACATTTTCTCCCTTTCTGGAGACGGAACTCCACTTTTGCCCCCTTGAGTTCTGATTGAGCTTGGGTTTTCTTCAGTCTTGGGGACAGGTACAGACCAACAGAAACTCCAGGGGTGGAAAAAAGTTTTAAGACCCTTGACCTAGATGATGGTGACAGTGCCTCACCTACCATAAAATTTTATCATGAATTAGGAAACTACACCAAAACCAGCTATGAAACCTGCAAGCCTATAGCCAGGGCAAGAACTGGGGCACAGAGCAGCTGGTCCTTGGCGGGTACTGGCTCAATGTGATTTGACAATAATGGGGTCTACAAAGGCTCACTGTGCCCTGGAGTCCCACTTCTCCAAAACAGAAAAGGCAGTGCCTGACCTCCATGGAGCATTCTACAATGGGCCTGCTCAGTTGCCACTTTACAGGCAAGGTCAAATCGATAGATACACCAACTGAGAAGTACTCATTGATGTTGTCAAGAAATGCAAACTCCACCGATAAAGAGGAAATCTGAGCTCTTCACCCAGTGGTTCCTGACTCTGAGCTAAGATGTCCAGAAAGCATAAGACATCTCCTATTGGATTAAGTGATGCTCCAGCCATCTAGAGGACAACACAAGCACACCCATCGAAGAGTCCTGCTGGCTGGGACATTGACTTGGAAATCAGAAAGCTGTACCTCAGCCAGCACCTGAGGAGAGCAATCTAAGTACCACATGGCAACCTCACCAGCAGCAGGAATCACAAGCCCTGAAAAGCCAGGGAAAGTTCAACAGAAAAAATGGCAGAAAGAGAGAGTCATCTATGTGTACTCTGAGGAGCCAGCCAAGCTTTGGAAGAGGTTGAAACAGAGACACGATGAAAAAGAGATTGGGTATGAAGACCCTAGTAGTGGCCAGATATGGCATCCCCAGGAGCAGTGTTGATGACTGTTCAAGAGGCAAGAGTGTGCCAAGGATTCTCAGGAAGAAGCTGTGATGAGGTGACATTTGAGCATGGTCTCAGTGGGCACAAGCTCACCTACGGAAACACAGGGGAAGGTGTTGAGAAACACCACAAGGAAAAGTAACTAGTGTCTCGGAAGACCTTCTAACTGGCGATCATGTAGATTCTGACCCTCACAGAGCTCACACCAGACCTGTGGACACCTGTAAGAAGACCAAAGACTGTGTGGCCTTTCCAATTTAAGTCAAAAGAATCTCCCTGCACTGTCAGAACAACACTAGTGAGTCAAAAGTGAAAAGAGGTTTCAGAGGCCAAAACTTTGGATACATAAAAGAGCAATGACCAGAAGGGACCACCGCTCCATGCCTGAATTTCTGGGAGGAACCTATTGCCCAGTCTGCATAGACAGTGTCGGCAATGGCACCCTCAACTCCAGCATCTCACTACCAGTTGCCGCCATGAAAAAGACTTCCGAGGACCAACCAAACACCAAAGCCCTGAGGTAACAGCAAACGTGGAAAAGGAAATTAGAGTTGCACTAGGCCCAGGGGAGGGCCATAAAATGAGATTTTAGGCCATGATTTGGACCTGTGAATTATTAGAGGAGTCTTGAAGACACTAAAGGACAGCCAATGGCTCCAAGCGAAGTCATCAATTATGTGAATTTTCACGTCAAGCAATCAAAATGAAAGGTACCCAATTCATGCATTTAGAACCTTCCTTTACGCCAACTTATAGTCAGTCAGAGATGAACCCAGGAAGTAAACCTCTTTGCAAAGGAACTTACGCTAATTCATCAAGATGTAAACTGGAGATTGATAGTAAATCTCCCCCAATGAGTATTGTCTACCTGGATTCCTAGGTACAGAAAATACCTGATACTGTTTAGATGAGCCTGAAAGTTCCACTGAAACACCTGTGTGACAGAAGGTGGAGGTGAAAGGTTATTTAACAGCAGATAGGAAGCCAATAGGATGAACTTGTGATGAGCCACCCTTTTCTAAAGAAGGACAGATATTTAGAGGTTTTGGTGAACTGAACCTCTGGTGACGGTCCTGACCCCAGGCATCCACTCTGACCTTGATGGTAACAGGCACCATGGACATCAACTCAGACCCTGGCTGACGCAGGGCTTTGGACCCAATCATGAGCCCTGGCAGCAGTTTGAACCAGATGTCATCGTGTCTGACAGCAGCAGCACAGTCTGCTCAGATCGGCACGGTCCCAATACTGGCAATGCAGTCTGACACCAGAATGACCACAGTGTGTGAAACAGACCTCAGGCCTCCCCATGGCCTTAGAGGCAACGTGGGTCATAGACATCAACAGAGGCCCCAGTTACAGCAGGACCGTGGACCCAGACATAGCCTTAGGCAGCATGGGAGTGATGGGAAAGGTCATAGGGAGGAGAGGATGAGGATGTAAGTATATGTTAATTGAAACTAAATTAATTTTTCAAAAGAAGAGAGTACCACCTGAGCAGGTGCTGTTCCACAGCCATTCTTGTTCCGCTCTGCTGTAGAGCAAGACAGCAAGACAGCAAGACAGCAAGACAGCAAGACAGCAAGACAGCAAGACAGCAAGACAGCAAGCCGCAGTCTCTCACAGCCCCGCTCAGCTCCTGCTCTCGGTCCTCGCTTGGTTTCACTGGATGATTGGATGCCACCTGTAACCCAAATAAAAGATATCCTTCTAGTTGCATTTGGTCAGTGTATTATCACAGCACCAGAGAAAAAAATTAATACAACTTGCTTCTGTGTACATCCTGTCACTGACACAGAGAAGCAAGCATTACACCATATGAAAAATGTCAGTTGTTACAAGATGGGGAAACAGAGGCAGGCACATGGAACAGGTCCTTTTTCCCCATTCTCTATGTGTATACATATCATATCAGAGCCATCTACAGAAAAGCTAAGTGAGTTTTTGGTGGGGATAGGCACTGCTGTGTTTCTCCTCTACCTCCGAGCACTATGACAATAGGAAACGTTGCAATTGAGTCATAACAAAACTACACTCTGGTTTACACGTAGTGGCACAGACATCTAATCCCGGCTCTCTGGGGTGGAGGCAGGAATGTCACTAATGTGGGGTTAGTCTGAGATGTTATGAACAATTTGTCTTAAAACTAAGATTCTGACCCTTCCCACCCCAAACCATCTTTCCCTCTGTTGTGGCGACTCCACAGCATCTTCCAGTCACCAAGGAAGGAGTCCCTCGGGACTGGTTACACAGCATCCATGGATTTCCTGCAGACATTGACCCAGTAGAGCTGGTATAGCTCTATGCTTGTATCCTTGGCTTACTGACTCAAAGTAACATAGCATTCTAAATATTTGGGTGAGTTTTCAAGGAAACAAGTACAGTGACTAACTTACTTGATGTATATAAAACTGATTGGAACTCAATATCTAATTCACTGTCACCTATTCATGGAGGATTTAGAAATTTAGACAGTATGCTAAACATCATGGTTGGGGAGCTATGAAATTTTAACCCATATTCTAGACCAAATAATTTATCTGACAAATAAGATCTCCTACACCATAACTTGTAGTTTCTTTAATTGAGAATTAATTTTATGACATCTCCTGTTTTCTGCAGAAGAAATTTGTTATTCCGTGAGAAAGTCTCTTTACTGTTTTAAAAGCTGAGAAAGTAAAATATGAATTAAAAATAAGACTATATCAATATGGATACATGAAGGGTAACCAAAAGAGAGGACACTTTCCACATTTCCTAGTTTGGGTATCAGGCAGACTCAGAAGTGTGGATTCATAGTTTCATTCTAGTACAGGACTGAAGTTGAGTATATATTGTTAATTTACATAATAATTTTTAGTGTGAGCCTGTGTGTGATTTTGTGTGTGTGTGTGTGTGTGTGTGTGTGTGTGTGTGCAAGTTACAGATAAGAGCCCACAAGTAGAGGTCAGATGAGGACTCACAGGAGTGGATTTTCTCCTTCTCCTTAGGTGTCCAGTGACTGAACTCAAGTAGTCGGGCAATAGGCCTGAGTGTGTCTAAAAGTCAGAGGTTGGGGCCTGAAAAAGGCAACGTGGTGTTGAGCCTGGCCTGAGAGAAGGTGCTTGGCCATGGCAGGGGTAATGAGGCAGGGCCTGAGTAAGGATGGAGGTGGGGCCTGAGTGATGCTTTATTCCTGGGAGCTGGCCAGCACTGGAACTGAGCGTTGAGGCATGACTCAGATCCAGGCTCCCATGATGCACTGTGTATCATCAACCTCCTTGACTTATCCTGAACTCAGATTCCCAGGCTACTTCTTACCATGCAGAGAATCCACAGACCTGCCAAACTCCCCAAACCTGGGACAAAGCCGCCATTGATAAGTTAATGAAAAGAACAAACCATGCAAAAGCAAAGTAAAATCTACTATGCTAGCACCAAGTTCAGAGGAGTATAGTCACCAGTGTGGAAGGAAGGCATGTTAACAGTATTCAAGTTTAGACAGTATTTCTTTTTCCTTTCCAGTAGACAGACATTGTGCAATGGCAACCCCTCTTGTGTTGCTCAGCTGATTTATTGGTATGTAAAGGTAGACTACGTTAACATCATTATATTATTGAAACACATGTGCCACCTGGATTATCCTCAGTCTGTGTAATAAACTGTTCTCCATGCTCATGTACAAGATGTGTCTTCCGTCCTTAATGGCCAAACAAGTTTCTAAAGTGCTGAACACAGCAGTGCTAAGCCACGTTCCTCAGTACAGGACCTTCTCACAGTTTTTACCATGCTAGTGTCCACTGTGCGTGTGAAATGAGGGGATACAGTATATAGCTGACAAACTTGATCACCAGGTGGGGTGTATGATGATGCTAGGAACATTGATGTTCAATAACCTGCAAATGATTTCATCTAATCAATAAATATGTCTTGGCCTATATTCTGTTACTATGATAAAGACCATGGCTAAGGCAGCTTTTAAAGGAAGCATTTCAATGGATGTTTGCTTACAGTTTCAGAGAATTAGTTTCATCATGGTGAAATTGTGGAAATAGTGGCAGGGAGGCATGCATGGCACTGAAATAGCAACTGAGGGCTCATAGCTGACGTGTAGGATAAAGAGAGACAGAGACAGAGAGAGACAAAGAGACAGAGACAGAGAGAGACAAACAAAGAGAGACTAGGCCTGCCTTGAGCATTTGTAATCTCAAAGCTCACTCACAATAACACACTTCCGTCAACAGTGCCACGATTTCAAATCCTTCCCAAAGAGTTGTACTAATTGGGAACCAAGTATTTAAGCCCATAAGTTGACTGAGGCTTTTTGCATCAAATCACCAGAAATGTATTATAAATATAAACACATTCCACATTTGAAAGTACATGCCTGTAACACCAGCACTTGAGGGAGGTGCAGAAAGAAGGATTACGGTGAGTGAAAGGTTGGTTTGAGCTACTTTGTGAGTTTGAGACCAGCATGTGAGACTTGGTCTACAAATACATAAATACAAATGTTGTGATTTGGAATGATATATTCCAAAACAGTCATGCTAGCTATCTTTGTGGAGAAGAGAACTTCCTTTCTGATTTACCCAGTTCTGTGTTTGTAGGATGCAGGATGCTTTCATATGACATCTTGAAACACCTTTCTTTACCTATTCCAAGATGGTTAGTCAGAGAAACTACACGCCTCTTCTGACAGGATTAACCAGGAAGGATTGCCCTTCTATATAGAAATTTATATCTATGAGGAGATGAAATGCCTTAAAAACCTGTATGTGCCAAAGAGCCCCTCTCTCTGACTCTCCCTTTCCTGACTAGAAGGCCCACTCATAGTAAAAAGAGACAGGAGTCTGACTATGGTTCAGGTAGAAACAGACATAGACTTCCTGGAGCCTTCATGGGAGCTGCAAATGTCTTTGTTGCCTCTGCCCGTGCCCTGCCAACACCTCCCTTGCCCTTGAAGACTGAGCCCCATCCATCTGTTTAGCTCATGATGGGCTCAGCACCTTGCTCCTTGCTGGTTATCATGCTGAATGTGCATGTCTCATGTATGTTCTTTGTTGCTGTTATTCTGTCAATTGTTTTCTATTAAACTCTCAATTATCAAAATTTCATGGTACAAAAGTTTAAGGTTTCCCCTTCACTGAGTTTTAATAACCTTGGAAGTTATATGAGTGAAGCCAAGTGTTACACAGTCCACGTCCGCAGGAGGTGGGGGAAAGAAGTTCAGTAATTCAAGGTAAGCAAAATACATAGGCCTCTCTCTCTATATGTATATACATGTATATATGTTTTGCATGTATGTATGAACATATGTATTGAGTTCGGCTGTGATGGGATCATAGTAAAGAGTAAAAAGAAAGAAAGACAAAGAAAAGAAATATAGAAGGAAAGAGAGGAGGCTAGGGAGGAGAGACAAAGGAAGGGAGCAGGAAGAAATAAAGAGAAGGAAAAGAGAAGTCAAAAATGTTACATGTCAAGAACATTTGGAAACAGACGTCACATTTCTTCAGTTTAAGTATTTCTGTAACTCAGGCTAACTCTTCATTGGAGTCCTTCAGGTTGTTCCTGCTCCAGGATCCTGTCTAGGACACAGGATACACTGGGTCCTCTCAGAGTGTTCCTCCCCTGCCACAGTCTAGTGTAACCTTAAGACTTCTGGGACCAGAGGTCACTAGCTTGGTAAGGCACTCAATAGTTTGTGCAATTAACCAGTGTGTTAGTTAACAATCCATTTTCCCAACAATACTCTGAGGTAGG
>NW_004949113.1:1289161-1298007 GCF_000317375.1 Microtus ochrogaster
TTGGAAGTTATATGAGTGAAGCCAAGTGTTACACAGTCCACGTCCGCAGGAGGTGGGGGAAAGAAGTTCAGTAATTCAAGGTAAGCAAAATACATAGGCCTCTCTCTCTATATGTATATACATGTATATATGTTTTGCATGTATGTATGAACATATGTATTGAGTTCGGCTGTGATGGGATCATAGTAAAGAGTAAAAAGAAAGAAAGACAAAGAAAAGAAATATAGAAGGAAAGAGAGGAGGCTAGGGAGGAGAGACAAAGGAAGGGAGCAGGAAGAAATAAAGAGAAGGAAAAGAGAAGTCAAAAATGTTACATGTGAGGGACTTTTGGAAACAGACGTCACATTTCTTCAGTTTAAGTATTTCTGTAACTCAGGCTAACTCTTCATTGGAGTCCTTCAGGTTGTTCCTGCTCCAGGATCCTGTCTAGGACACAGGATACACTGGGTCCTCTCAGAGTGTTCCTCCCCTGCCACAGTCTAGTGTAACCTTAAGACTTCTGGGACCAGAGGTCACTAGCTTGGTAAGGCACTCAATAGTTTGTGCAATTAACCAGTGTGTTAGTTAACAATCCATTTTCCCAACAATACTCTGAGGTAGGCATGATTTTCATGTTTTTATCAGTCAAGATCAGATTATGGAAATTACACAATCTTAAACTACTGGAAAGGGAGGGGGCAGGATTCCCACTCTAGCAATGTCGCTCTGAGGCTGTGCTCTGAGCTCCTGTCCTCTACACAACAGGAAACTTGGGACGTTTCCTTCTTGTAGAGAGTCCTACCATGTCTGAACATAGTATCCACTCTTCAGAAAATGCCAGAAACGTCCAAAACATGAATGGTCACAGAGACAAAAGGAACTAATGTGTAACATAGCACGAAACATTCTCAGTCAAAGGAACTTCAGCAGAAATGAAATGCCCAACCAAAACTACAATATACTCCTGGCCTAATCATAGAAATTTTACATCATGTATTTGAGAAGAAATCTAGGATTCCTTCAAATAGAGATTAGTGTGGAGGAGGAGGAGCTACTTGTTGGTCCCAGCTGCCTGGCTAGCTTACACCCTAAATAATCACACAGAAACTATATTGATTAAATTACTGCCTGGCCCATTAGCTCTAGCTTCTTATCAGCTAACTCTTATATTAATTTAGCCCATTTCTATTAATCTGTTTATTGCCATGTGGCAGTGGCTTACCGGCAAAGTTTCAGCATGTCTGACTCTGACGGTGGCTCCATGGCTTCTCTCTCTCCATCTTCCTTCTCCCAGCATTCTGTCCAGTTTTCTCCGCCTACCTAAGTTCTGCCCTATCAACAGGCCAAGACAGGTCTTTATTCATTAACCAATAAAAGAAACACATAGACAGAAGGACCTCCCACACAGTTAGTGGAAATACATTTGGAAGTACCCCTGAACATTACAAGAGCGATTGCAGCCGAAGCTCAGGGAGCCATGCACCAACAATCTGAAAACATTCATTAACTCCCCCTCATCTAACACTACAGTATGACACTGTCCTTTAAAGGGGGAGAAAAACTTAGGAGTCTCTGTTCCACATCTGCAAACACACCACTTTCTGTACCACATTGCCAGTAAAGAGCCACCCACTGTCTGCAATGCCGAAGAAGGAAAGGAAAAGAGTCAAATCTAAGCAATGAACAGAGTCTCCACCAACCCTTGCATGAGAAATCGTGTGAGCTGCATAATGGACGCCCTAAATGAGAAGGGTGAGCCCTGTGTGGGTGTGTGGAGAGGTGGTAGAACTGAGAACTAGTACAAGGTCACTGGAGCGTTTACAAGGGACCAACCTTGGGTTAGTGCCTGAGAGAGGCTATGACAAAAGGGAAAATCATCTGCCATTTCCGCTTTCTTATCTAGCAGTGATTTCTTCTTACTGTACACAATCCTCTGCTCCTCACAGTGAGGCCTTCCTCATGAGCTCCTCTGTAGAGGTACTATACTTGAGACTTCAGGACTGTGAGCTCAATAAATCTTCTTTCTTCCTGTAGAAGGCATTCTGAGGCATTTCATTATAGGTACATAAAATCGATACAATTGTGATAGAATTATTTACACTTGCTATTTCTTCAAGTGCTTGTAAGAGTTATAATATTGTAGGAATATGTCCATTTTGTTTAAGTATATTTTATAATATCATATTCTCCTATAGTAAAAATACAGACCACTATGCATTGAGTATGAGCAGATTGTATGGACAAAGACATCCACAGTAACAGATAGGAATAAAGGGTGGGAATGTGTAAGGTAACCACAAGCTATGAGACTGATGAAGAAAGGAATACAGAGCTGAACAAATGCTGTCTTCTAATGCAGACCAACCTCTTAGGAAGTCCTCAGGAGACCAGATGAAAAGTCTGGATGGGTGCCTGAGAGGACAGCTGTTCAGCTTCTGTCTGCAAAGCCAGTCTTGCCTGGCTAAGGGGAGTCCATCATAACTACTCCAGGGAGGATCTTCTCTCAGTCAAAAGGCCTTTCTCTGTCCTTGGAAAAGGAAGATCACCGGAACCCAAAGTAGCTATTCTATGGTGCTTGGGATATCATTACAACCCCCAGAGAAATGGCCACAGACTGACAGAATAGCCAGACATAAGGTCAATAAACCAGCGTTGACTTCCTCCCTTCCTTTTCTTTTCCTCCTTGGTGTGGGTGATCTTGAAATGTGGCCCAGGATGGTTTCAAGCTCAAAAAAATCTGACTTAGCCTCCCAATGCTGACATTACAGCTGTGCACCTCATCTGGTTAGAATTCAAATCTCTGGGACAGAAACAACCTTCAAAGAAATCAGATGAACACTAGTGAGAAAGACTGGGTCAAGAAGTCACTTTAACACAAGCATATGGAATGTTCAAATGTAAAGTGAAATATTTTAAATAACTGAAACATTTCTAACCTCAGCACCACAGAGACCTCGGGAAGAAGACAGTTGGGATTTCAAGACCAACATAGGCTATGACATGACTTCTAGACCCTCCTGAGCAACAGTGAGACTGTCTCAAAATAATAATAATAATGGCAGTTATAATGATAATCATAACAGAAACCTGTATTTTAGGTCACTTTTTATTATTGCTATTACTATTAATACTACTAATATTACATACAATATTGTTATTTAGATTTGTGGAGATTTGTGGGGGTTTTTTTGTTTAGTTTTTTTTTTTAACACAGGGTCCCTCATGCACACTTGGCTATCCTGGAACTTGCTATGTAGATGAGGCTGGCCTTCAAACTCACAGAGTTCTGTCTGCCTCTACCTCTCCACTGCTGAGATTTAAGGTCTGCACCATCTCATCTGGCTTTCTTTCTCCATAGTATAACAGTATATCCTGTGCATTAACTAGTATATTAGTCAGTTCTATGTGTTTTTCATAATTGTTTTGGTATTCTCATTCTCCACTGGTAAGAACATAAATACTGTAAATTAACAGACACTTAATAGCATTTGGTAGGTGATTTTTACTCGGGACAGCAAAACTAAAAGCAGCTCAAATTTAATATGCAAGACAAAGCAGCTTCCGGTAGTTTCTTGCACTGGAATACTATATATCAGAGCAGTAATAAAGTTATGGCTACTGATATTATTTTAAATAAAAAATAGAAGAGGGAAAATACATATTCATTTTTTTCCCGTGCTAGAGGTAAAAACTGTGTTATTGGCCATGTCAGACACACACTTTACCACTGACCTATAGTCACACCACCTTTAAAATTTATCTCATCATAATTACATATATATATATATATGCCCAGAAAAATATATTCAACAAAATTATAGAAGAAAATTTTCCTAACCTATGAAGGTACAAGAAGCTTACAGAACACCAAATAGACTTGGTCACAAAAAATCCCACCGCCATATAATAATCAAAACACAAAACATACAGAATAAAGAAAGAATATTGGGAGCTGCAAAGGAAAAAGGTCAGGTAGCATATAAAGGTAAACCTATCAGAATTACACCTGACTTCTCAATGGAAACCATGAAAACCAGAGGGTCTTGGATGGATGTGCTGCAGACACCAAGAGACCATGGATGCAAGCCCAGCCTACTATACTCAGCAAAGCTTTCATTCACCATCGATGGAGAAAACAAGATATTCCATGACAAAAACAGATTTAAACAATACATATCCACAAAACCCAGCCTTACAGAAAGTATGAGAAGGAAAACCTCAACCCAAGGAAGCAACAACACCTATAATAGCACAGACATTTGACATCATAATTCCACACCGGTGTGGGATTGTTTTGTGACTTATGCCTTCACCTATCTTCTCCTATCTTAGCTATTTCTCATTTGTTAAACCAATTAAAAAGTACCATAGGAGCATGAGGTAAAACCTAGACATCTTCACATAGTGTCAACACAGTTAGTTGAGCAAGAACATATTTCTACTGAGGCATGCAATAGTACCTTTCTGATCTCAACACTGCAGAGGCTGAGGGAGGAAGACAGCTGTGAGTCCAAGACCAGCATTGGCTACCATGTGAGTTCTAAGCCCTCCCAAGCTACAATGAGAGTGTTCAAAACAACAATGTAACTGACATTGAAAATGATAATAGTAATATAAACATCTTAATTAAGATATCTTCTTTCCTGCTCCCATATCTGCCCTTTTAGGGTTGGCAAGAGGCTTGGCTCTAAAGGGGTTCCCAGGTGTCCACGGGGATGTCCCCAGCTAGGTCCTTGGGCAAGTTCTTGGTCCCCTCAGTATTATAGCCAGCTCTCAGCTCTTAGGCAGGATGTGGTTAGTAGCATGGGTGGGGTACAGTGGATGGGCTTGCACATTGGGGGACCTAGCTGCAGAAAACTCCCTGCGGGCTGGCTAGAAAAGTTGGGAGTTGGGGAAGGGCTCCTGAGTTTTGTTCCACTGGGAGGTCCTAGAGAGAGGGGAGTCCAGCGGTGTGGCTGTGCACTCACCTCTTAAGTCCCCACAGATTTGGAGCAAGCAGAATTTCAGAGTTCCGGGGGAGATTTCAGGAGAGTAGGCGGGTTTGGGGGTGTGGTGTAGGTAGTAGTTTGAATGGGCTGGATGGGCTGGGGGGAGAGCCAGCCACAGGAAACTCTCTGCTGGTTGGCTAGAAAAGCCAAGGGCGTTGGGGAAGGAGTCCAGGGTTGTGTCCTACTGGGAAGGTCCTAGAGACTGGGGTGTCCCTGCCGTGTGGCTGTTTACTTACATCTTAGGTCCCCTCAGTATTGGAGCCTCTGAAATTTTTTCTCAGTCCCCTAAGGAATGTCCTAGCAAGCTTCTTCTATTTTGTGCCAGCAAAGGAAACATTTCATCCAAGACTCTTCTACTTTTTATTTCATTTTATATTATTTTATTACTTTAAAAAACTATGACATTTTAAAGTAACAAAATATTTTCCAGTACAGTCAGTAATTGTATAATACACAGGGGCCTGATGATCAAGTTCCTGCTTTTCTTATTCTCTTGGGTCCAGAAAAAAATCATTATATTTTTCCTGCCCTTTTATTTATTCCCATGTGTTGTATATAACCATATATAGGCCTATAGGAATTTTTCTTCAGAATGTATAAAGATTTCTTTTTTTATTTTCTTTTTTAATAAAGTTAAACAATACAACAAAAATCTACATGCTGCTTCCCTGTCTACCCCTGGCTTCCCTCCCCTCCCCAGTCCTCAGTGCTGGCTCCCTTTCCTTCACCCCACTCATACAGACACAGGGCACCCAACTGAGAAAACGAAACTGCTCTAAGTACATGGGGACATGATGGAGGAGGTGAACCGTCCACATTCATGGTTAAACTGAGCGAGTCTGCATTTTCTGGGTTCTGAGTAGTTGCCCTTCATTAGCCAAACCGAAAGAAGAAATTTCCCGGGCCAGACGCTTCAAAGCTGAAGCCCCTGCGACCACCGAAGAATGCCTTGAAAATGTTGTTTGCATCAAAATCGCCCATAATCATGCCCTCCTCGTCCAGGTCCTGTCCACTGTCATAACCAGACTTTTTCTTGAGGTCAGAGAGGATGGTGAAGGCCTCTCCCACTTCCTTGAATTTCTTTTTCTCCTCCTTCTGAACCTCAGCACTGGCCCCACTGTGCCCATCTGGATGGTGCGTCAAGGCCCGTTTCCAGTAAGCTTTCTTGATCTCGTCCTCAGAGGCATTCTTGTCCACCCTCAGGATCTTGTAGAAATCTTTCCTCTTGCTCTTCTTCAGCTCCAGCTGCACATTCTTTAGGAGCTGTTTATGTTCTTTTGTTTTCTCCGTCTGATACACTTTTTCAGAGTCCGGCACAGCTTCTTCAAACTGCTCTGTGTCCGTGTAACACTGAGCTCTTCTCAAGTAGGCCTTTACGTAGGTGTCATCGAGTTTGACCGCATTCGTGCAGTTCGCTATGGCGCCATCTAGCTTCCTAAGCTTGGAATTAACCGTACCCCGATTACAGTAGAGTTTAGCATTTGTTTTTATGTTGTTGGGGTCTATCCCCAAGGCTTCTGTGTACAGTTCATATGCTAGCTTGTAATTTCCTTCCTTAAATGCTTTATTCCCATCTTCTTTCTTGGCTTTAAGGGCTTTGGCATTTCTACAAGCAATACAAGCCTTCTCGTGGTCAGGAGCCATCCTGAGAGCCTGCACAAAAAACTGAACTGCTTTTTCAATACAATCTTCATAATAAAGGCAAAGACACCAGACATACAGAGCATCAGCATTGGTGGAATCCATTCGTAAAATGTCACTGGCCACAAACTGTGCTTCTGGGTATTGACCCAGCATTGCTAAACATTCTGCTTTGAGGATTTTGAAGCGATGGCAGGCAGGGGCAAATTCTAGGGCACGGTCCATGCAGATAACTACCTTCCGGAAATCTCGTTTTTCAAAATCCATTTCTGCTATTTTCTCATACTCCATGACTGCATTGGCGTTTTTGAACTCTTGTTGTGCCTGGGCATTTTTATTATCCAGTTCTAGGGCTCTTTGGAAACTGCGACATGCTGCCATTGCATTCCCCAGTGAGAGGTGGCATTTGCCTTCTCGGAGGTGTCCCCGGACAAAACTGTCATCCAATCTCACTGCTGCGCGTCCCCAAGAGCTTCCCGGAACCGCCCAAGCATCATCAGTGTAGCCGCTGCTCGATTACCGTAATAGCTGGCATTTTTAGGACACATATCTATGGCTTTTGTATAATAGTAATAAGCCTCGTTGTAGTCCTTCTCAGCATAGTACGCATTCCCTTGTTCCTTGAAGGATTCCGCTTCCCTCTTGGAGTCTTTGCTCTCTAGCAGTTCAGGCTTGGTCCCCGCCATTACCACATCGCACTCCGCGGTAGCCGCCATCTTACCGCCGACCAGAGAGCCGGGTGGGAGGCAGGCGGTGAAGTAAAGATTTCTTATAACTCAACACTAAAACGACATCCCAGTGACACAGAGGGCAATGGATCTCATCAGATATTTTGTTAGTATTCAGGCACACCCTGGCACAGCATGTCACACCCTATGCCTGCCTGCATAGCAAATGACAACCTGTCCCTTGTAGAGATGCTCTGCCCATTCCCAGTCTCTCTAGTGTGCTCTCTCTCTGTCTCTCTGTCTCTGTCTCTCTCTCTGTCTCTCTCTCCCTCCCTCCTTCCCTCCCTTCCCTGGCACATTACTGCTGGAATTGTAGGTTAAGATAGTGCAGCCACTAGCACCTGAGCATTTATAAAAGAAAAAAAAAAAGGAAGAAACCCCAATTACCTACTGCTTGGTGAGTGGGTAAACAAAGGGTCTAGTTTCTAGCCATGGAAAGGGGTAGAGAACTGATATATCCCATGACGTGAATAAATATCACAAATATTAAGCTCAGTTGAAAGTAGCCAAAGGACTGAAGAATGAGACACTTCTTTATTAGATGATTTAATTTCTATTAAATGCCCAGAATGAGACACTGGAAG
The DNA here is from genome assembly GCF_000317375.1 of Microtus ochrogaster. NCBI lineage: Eukaryota > Metazoa > Chordata > Mammalia > Rodentia > Cricetidae > Microtus > Microtus ochrogaster. The sequence goes on from NW_004949113.1 coordinate 1,297,082, forward strand.
CAGAAAGTTAGACTGGTGACTGATAGGGGACGGGGTCTGGAGGAATGAAGAGTAATGAATGCTACTAATGAATAAAGGTGATTTTTCCCAAATGACAAAAATATTTAAAAAATAAATAGGGTGATGGTTACATAATTTTAAGAACATACTAAAAAATACTTACTGGGTTGTATACTTTAAAAGAGTGAACTTAGTACATAAATGTATGACTTCTCAATATTTATAGATCACATTTATTTCATGTCTATGTATGTTTTGTCTGCATGTATGTTTGCTCACTGTGTGCATGTCTGGTGACTGCAAAGACATAAGAAGGTGCTGGATCCCCTAGAAATGAATTTACACATGTCCAAAAGCTTCCTTCCACGTGGGTGTGGCTGTAGGATAAAGGGTTTGTGCTGAGAGGTACTGAGGACTACTTTTCTCCTCCAGGAGCATGCGGAGTACCTTCCAGTAACGTGAACTCTGGTCAGTAGGTGAATAATCTAGTTAGACACCAGCACAACTTCTCCATGTTTAATGACAGAAGTGTGAACTCCAGAAACAAGAGCTTACCATCAGGTTGTGTGAGCAACACGAGCCTTGGCAATAGCCTGTTCTATTGGGTGGTGTCCATGAGTTCCTTTTGTTAATAACTCAACAGGCTGTAACCTGTGCCTGGCACTGGAGGTTTAATTTGGTGGCATAAGATGCCTACTTGAAGCCTTCTCTCCCCTGTTAATTTCTGCCTTCATGTGGGTTCCTTTCACATATGTAGAGAAAGCTCCTAGGGTACTCGGTTCCCACATAGTATTTCAAAGGACCTTTAGTATTGATTGTCCCTCTCTGTTATCCTTCCTTTACCTTTCTGTCCCATCCCCCTTTCATTACACCATCAAACTCTAGTTTTTCTTTATAGCTTCATAACACTATATACTACTTCCTTT
>NW_004949113.1:1311861-1313838 GCF_000317375.1 Microtus ochrogaster
CCTCTGAGCCATCTCTCCAGCCCTGAATAGAGGTTTTAAAGAGAGTTTTTTTTCCTGCTTTGTCCCTCATTGTTTCTTCCTTTTATTATTTTGAGACAAGGTCTACTGATGCCCAGGCTGGCCTCAAATTCCCCATGGAGCCAAGGAGAGACCTTGAGCTCCGGAGCTCTGTGCCTCCCACTCCTCTAAGTTCTGGGATGACTGGAATGGACCATCAGTTTAATTTCAAGTCTGTGAACAACAATCTATCTTCATAATTCTCATGAAAACCCTCTCTACAGGGAGACAGAACCATCCATATCATGGTCCTAATGGAGCCAAGTACTCACATTAATGATCAAATAAAATGACATACCTAAAGATAAAAAAGTGTTCGATTGCACCTGGACTTATCTTCAGTCATTTTTCCCCAAGATAGACTCTGTTTATTATAAACCATGAAATCATACACAAGGCTTCCTAATCTGGCTGCTAAGTGATCACTATGAAAGGCTCGGTTGCTTCTCGTCCACCAAGAAGATGGGGCCAAACTTCAAGTGTGTTTTGGCCACACCCTCTACTTATCCTCTCCAAGTCACAGTTTCAATTCAAAGAAGCCAGAACCAAACCATGGCCTTCATTGTGTCTGCACCACAAAAGACTGTACCCCAACCTGGGCAGCCTCTGGCCTGAAGAAGATGTGAGGTCACCCCCTTGTCTTGTGTGATTATGTGCTATATTTACTTCAAGCGATGCAAGGCAAGATGAAGACCATCATGAGTTAGCCAACCCCAAATCCTCTAACAAAGATGAGCTAACTGTACCAACAAAGTTTGGTGATCCGATGAATTAAATCCAATATATTATCTTCACAATAATATAGTGGAGGTTACATATCCCTTTCATCCCACATGGTCAACATTCTCAGATCAGGGGAGTCAGGACCACATCACAGTCTTCATGTTCCCTGGGTCACAACTGGACATTGAATACCTTGGAATCAGGATGTGTAGGGTGCACCCAGGAACACCCTAGGCCTAGGTATTTTCTGGACTGCCACAGATCAAGAACAGTAACGTAATCTCAAGTGTGACCCAGGCCGTAGACACAGCTGCAGGATGACGGGAGGCACTTTACCTCAGGAGGAGGTGGTCTGATGAGTAACGTAAGTGAAAGGCCATAAAGGGACATTATTGGCAGCATGGCAGCTCCGTGATTACCAAGGAGTCTGGGGCAAGCTGAACTTCAAGGGCGTTCACAGTCATTTCACTTGACCCAGGAAAATCCTAACCTCAAAGGATCCAGGACCACACCATGGCATGCAGCAAGACAAGGACTCATTTTAATGACCAAACAACATGGCCATGACTTAATATAAAGAATGCATAGACAGCTTCAGACCTTGTCCTGACATTAGATGATTTTTTTTTTTTTTTTTGCCATGTCAGATCCTATATAGCTTGAAAAAATTTTGTGGGCATCTAACCCGTGAAGAACAAAGAAACTTTGGAACATCAGAGGAAAACACCGTGAAAGAAGGAGTTACGACGGGCTAGGAGGATAATATCATGTATGAGAGAATTAGAAGGGAAACATCATGAGTAAAGACAGAGTTAGAATGAGAGATGGGGGAGGGTAACAAAGGAGCATCAGGAAAGCACCACGAGAGAATAAAGAAGGAATCATCGGAATAGGTCCGAGTGTTCACCTCCAGTTGGTGAAGACATCAAGCTCCACACTGAACTCCAGGAGCACGAAACAAGCAGGCAGCTGCTCCCTTCCTTACCCTTGCCTTGACTTTCAGGCTTGGCTTTGATCTCGTTGTGGTTTTTAAACCTGCCAATGGTGGACATTCTCTGGCTGCTCCATGCTTGCTTTCTAGGGGTAAATTTTGTCCTGCAGTCACCAGCAAATCTCCTTGGAGAGGCTGAGATTGACTCTGCCTGGCCCAGAAGGCAGAGGCATTAGCCCCTGGAGGGACCGGAGGACCTGGGGGAA
>NW_004949113.1:1314659-1317763 GCF_000317375.1 Microtus ochrogaster
ATTTCTCAAATGCTGTGGTCCTGATTTATCAAAGTGATATGGCAAGGCCATATCTGATGCCAAAGTATTTACACTGCAAGAGCTGAAGACTGCAAAGATTTTTAACTCTGAGCATTTACGCCCATGTCAGGGACAAAAAGTAGTTCTTAGTGCTGATCAAACACAAGCTGAGAGCAAAGGGAAGTAACAACAGGAAACTATCCAAAACGACCTCTCCATATAGTGCAGCCATGAGTAGTTAGAGGTAGTGTGATAATTCTGTAGATAAAAAACACTCCTGAGGTACAGGGCTTGCGGAGGTGGGGGAAGGAGAAAAGAGCTGTGTGCGTGAGGCGGTTTGGTGAGTGAGAAGTCACAGAAGAATAGGATTTCAACAGTGGACTGTTAGTTTGCAGGGATGGGCAATTAACATATGGCCTCATAGGTGCAAGACTGCCCCCAGCTGCACCCCCAGTTCCTATGCTTAGGTGTTGAATAGTAGTAGTTGGGGAGTGTCCTTAGGAGGACCAGATGAATTCCAGAAAAAAAATCTTAGTCTGGGTAGCTACAAATAAGGTTTCCAGAGATCCACTTAAATGTTAGGAATACGAGATGGTGAAAATACTTCACAAATTTCACACCCATGGAGGTGTCATATTATGCAATGGATCGGCATCTTTTAATTGCTCATTCCATCAATTTAATCTTTAGTGGTGTTCTGTTATATAACTAGATTGAATAAAAGAGGAAGCTTCTTTTATGTTGAACACTGAATCTCATGTAGACCAGGCTGGCCTTGTACTTCTGTTTATTATTTTATTTTATTTTATCTTATCTTATTTGAGACTGGCCACATATTTGCTATGTGGATGAAGATGACCTTGAACTCCTGATGCCTGTTTCTACCCTCGAATGCTGAGATTATGTGAAGATGCCCCAACAACTGGTTTTCTGTGCTGCTGGAGACTAGACCCAGGATTTAGTGCATTCCAGCTAAGCACTCTCCAGTTGATCTCCAGTCCCAAATATTTGATTCCATTTCTCTGCACAGGAGATTAGGCTGCGGCTCTGACACTAAGGACGCAGTGGGGTAGGACTCACCACTGAGCCCCCTGTGTCTGGGGCTCAGGTCTGGGCTGCCCTGACTGCAGGTGCATCTGACTAAGGAAGCAGTACCCAGTGAAGCTCCAGAGTGGCCAATGCAGAAGCTGCACAGCAGGTCAGAGCCAACTGGGAAAGAACGCCTGGGCCCTGCTGAGCTGTTGGACAATGTCCTTGAACAGCAGGGAGCCTTCCAAGTAGAGAAGGGCCATGTGCATTGCCATGATAACTGGCAGGGCAGAAGGGTGGGTCAGTTTGTATAGAGTGTGAGCAGAGGCAGGGTGACCATGTAGTGGACAATCATAGTCATATGTAATGAGATGCTTTCAAATCTAACTGGGATTTATATCATCCGCTGTGCTGAAGCTACTCAACTATTGCTAGGAAGGACAATAGGACCAGAGCTACTGATAAAAGAAGGGAGTTAAGAGGGGGCTTGCTCACAGTTTCAGAGGGTGAGTCCATATCCATCTTGAGAGCTGGTGACAGGCAGGCATGGGGCTGGAGCAGCAGCTGAGAGGTTACACATACTGAGACAAATGACAGACAGAGAGACAGAGAGTGTTCCAAAGGAAGAGCCTATGGGGACCATTGTCATTCAGACCCCCACAGGCCTATAGTTCAAGCTATCTAGAGGTTAAGAGCCTATAATAAAATAGCTTCCTGCCAGGAGTTTGAGACCATCCTGGGTACCATAGGAAGCAGCTTCCGGCTGAAAACCTTTTACATATCCTGGCTGCACAATATCATCATTATAATCTGTTCTAATTAGCTGGTGTGTTATTGTTCTTGTCTTTCCGAGTCTTCCTACATGACACAGCTGCCCTCAAACTCATGGAGATTCTCCTGCCCCCATCACCACACTTAGCTTTTCAACTTTAATAGAAAACATTTTAAAAAATGAGACAATATCTTATCCATCTTTGATTTACAGACTTATATTGTTGTTTGACAAGATATTTTGACAAATACAAAAATAAGAGATAATTTATCTAACTTCCAGTGGAGGACGGTCCATCCTGAGGGAAGGCATGGCAGCAGGAGACTGAGATATTTTGTCCAGTGTAGAGAGGGAGAGAGATGAATGCTCATGTTCAGCTTTGTTACCTTTTACTCTGTCATGGACCCTAGTCTATGAAACAGAGCCACACAGTGTTAACGTGGGCTTTCCCATTCCGATTAAACTAAACCCCATAACCCCTCACATGCATGCCCAGGGGCTAATACTCTGGATGCTTCTGGATTCTAGCTCATTGCACCATTAACTATCATGGTGTCCAGTCAATAGTCAATGTTATATATTGCATGTTTATGGCTTGCCATTTCTATATTCGAGCATTCTTCTCTGTGATGAGCATTTGCACACATTCTCACAAGATCCCTGCACGGTGGGTTCTACTGCCCTAATATTGAAAACCAGATTCTGGAGACAAAATGTTCAGTAACTTGTGGAGGTCTGCAGAAGTGCATCTGCTCCACCTTGACTAAAGGTCAGAGAGTTCAGACCTATTCCAGCTCCTTCAAGGTTATAGGACAGGATGCTTGATCTAAGGTGTGACCACAGAATGTCTTGTCCTGGACAAAAGGATGTTTTGTCCTAGGGTGTGGTTACTTGATGTTTTGAGATGTGATGAGGAAATCACTTCGTTTTTTTTTTTTGTTTTTTTTTTTATCAGGGAGTCTTTTGCCTTCCCCCTTGTGACTGGGGTATATAAGAACCTTGAGTAATAAACTTGGGGTGGATCACTGTCTGCCCTCCAGATTCTATCTGTTGTCTCTTGTCTGTTTCTTTCTCAATCCACATTCCTCCCTCCAAGTATGGAGGTGTGACCACATATGTATGGTGGTCTGGAGAGTAACTGAAGTGTCGCAGGGACATCATTTCAGAGCACATTCTCCATCACATGGATGAGTCTTCTTTCTGGCTGACTGTTCTGTGCCCTGTAGGCCTGGACTTCCTCGCCACTGGGAAGTAGGTTCACCTACGGCAAGAAGAGATATTCTTATCATGCTTTTAAATCAAT
>NW_004949113.1:1318043-1318718 GCF_000317375.1 Microtus ochrogaster
TAGCTGCTGAGATACCAGCCCATTGGGGTGTGGTCTCTCTTCCTTTAAAAAAGCGGCCACTTCCCTCTCCTCTCTCTCTTCACTTCCTGCTCTGCCGGCGACTAGACTCCCTTCCTGGTTGTGCAGAGGGCTGTTGTCTGGGACGGAGATCTGTAAGTTTTTCCCCCTTTAAATAAATATCACCCTATTAATCGTAATTCCAAACTGGTGTGTCATTGTTAGTGACTTACGCCTTCACTTGTCCTTCAGTGTAACCTTTTTTTTTTTTTCATTTTAACAACCAAATTAGTTTCCCACTTTGGTTATGGTGAATGTTGTGACTTGATATACTATATTTCATTGATATTCGTGGGAGACTTTGGTTACCTGCTTGACCAGACAGCGTCACTGCACTTGAACAAGGGAAAACTCATGGTGGACTCAGAGCTTGGCTGTGTCTCTTGAACAGTCTAGTGAATGGCCTCTTTGGAAGACTGAAGGGTCTCTTATTACTTGAGAAGGGAATGTTTAGAGAATTGTTCCAACTACTAGTCTCTTTGCTCATATTCTCATTCCTTCCACTTTTCAACTGGACCTTGGAAGTTCAGTCCAGTGCTCTGATGTGGGTCTCTGCCTCTGTTTCCCTCTGTTGTTGGATGAAGGTTCTATGGTGATATTTAAGATAATCATCAGTCT
>NW_004949113.1:1321413-1322064 GCF_000317375.1 Microtus ochrogaster
AATCTATCAATGTAATCCATCATATAAATAAACTGAAAGAAAAAAAACCATATGATCATTTCATTAGATGCTGAAAAAGCATTTGACAAAATTAAACACCCCCTCATGATAAAGGTCTTGGAGCAATCAGGATACAAGGGACATATCTAAATATAGTAAGAGCAGTATACAACAAGCCGACAGCTAACATCAAATTAAATGAAGAGAAACTCAAAGTGATTCCACTAAAATCAGGAACAAGACAAAGCTGTCCACTCTATATCTCTTTAGCATAGTTCTTGAAGTTTCAGCAATAGCAATAAGATAACAAAAGGAGCTATCCCACCCAGCTTACATCCAGAACCCTCCCCCCTTCTGCCTCCCTTCCCTCTTCGGGCACATAACATCACCCAGCTCAGCCTGTCTGGGCCCTGGGGCCGAATCCTGAGGGCAACCCGGAGGGCGCTCCTTTGTTTCAATAGCCTGCCTGCAGCAAGCAGTGTAGGTGCTTTGTTTACGAGCTACCCGACCAGCATGGAGATCTGATCTCAGCAGATAGTGTACATAAGTGACCCCAAAAACTCCACCAAAGAAATCCTACAGCTGATAAACACCTTTAGTAATGTGGCAGGATACAAGATCAACTCCAAAAAATCAGTCGCCCTCTTATAC
>NW_004949113.1:1324746-1331935 GCF_000317375.1 Microtus ochrogaster
GGATGGAGGGGGGAGGACTTTGGACTTTCCACAGGGCAGGGAACCCTGACTGCTCTTCAGACTGGAGAGGGAGGGGGAGAGGAGTGAGGGGAGGGGGAGAGGAGTGGGAGAAGGGGGAGAGAAATGGGAGACTGGGAGGAGGCGGAAATTTTTTTTCTTCAATAAAAAAAAAATTTAAAAAAAAAAGATTTCTTTGGGAAGTGAGGCACAAAGGAAGATAGAGGGGGTCATCAGCAAAGGCTGAGCTTCCAGGGCAGCGGTTCTCAACCTGTGGGTCACAGCCCCCTTGGGTGTCACATATCAGATATTCTGCATGTTATATTTATAACGTTATGATTCATAACAGTCGAAAAATATAATATGAAATAACAATAATGTAATTGGGAGACACCACAACATAAGGAACTATATTGAAGGGTCACAGAATTAGGAAGATTGAGAATCAGTGATAGGTATTGGAGGCATCTGTAGACAGCTATTCTTATGCAGACTTACGTAGGTAGCTATGGCTAATGTAGACTTATGCAGGCAGCTATCTTTATGCAGACTTATGTAGGTACCTAGCGCTTATGAAGACTTATGAGGTAGGTATTAGAAGAAGGCACAGCAGGTAGGGGGCACTGTGGTGATTACAATTGTGGGTACTTTACTCTTTGACACATGGGTAACTGATCTGCAGATCACCTGGTATTTTGTGCTTTGTGAGGGTAGAGGAAAGTTATTTAATTTTCTTAGTACTCCTGTCTTTTTTTTTTAACTTCATTTCCCAGGTTTATTCTGAAGTCAATTATTAAGACTCAAAAGGTATCATTTCACCAGAGAACAGGGAGAAATCATGAAAATTTGCTTTTCCCCAGATTTTGAAGGGAGAGAAACTTTCTACAAGAGGCAAGGAGAGTTAGCGTCCACTGGGGAAGTGTTTAAAGCATTGGCGATTCTGTGAGAGGGGCTTCTTCTGTCTGACCTTCAAAACTAATGACTTCAAGACAATTAAAAACAAGAGAATCTCTTTGTATTTGGTCTTTTCTGGGTAGCACCAGAAGGATTTGGCGAAGTGCTCATGACCTTCTGGATCAACAAAAGCTTCTAAGGTGGCTGCAGAAACCCGATTGCTTACCAAGTGAGGTGGTCACTCTCTGGTCCATTTCAGAACGTCTCTGAGAATCTGATTCCAGCAGCCTAAGGGGTATTTAAGATGGACAGAAAACCTGGTCCAAAAGCAGTACTATTGCTGTACTTGATTGCAGATGTGATATTCGGTGTCTCATCTGTCATGGTGTCCTGAGGCCACAGAGGTTGAGTCTCAGGTGTCGGATGGAGAAGGACACAGGTTCACTTATTGGGTCTCTGACCTGCTCTCTTCTTCAGCTAGTTGCAAAATCTGGTGAAGATCAGGCCTCCAAGACCGATTTCCAGTGCTCCACAATGCTTCTTTTGCTTCTACCTGTAGGAGTCTGAAGCACGCCGCTCCTGCCAGCAGAAGAGACGCCTGCAACAGGATTCTTCTCAGCACACTCTTTATTGGAGCACTTACACTTGAGGTTTGAATGAGGCAAGAAGTCCCCGTGGAAGCAGAAGAATATATACGGTGCCAGACAAAGCCCTGACGTGTCATCAACCCAATGGCTCAGGCCAGAATGGAACGATCGTGCTAAAACATGATTGGCCAGATCGGATGGCCTGATCGAAAGACTCCCTGCGTTGGGGGGAGCTCGCGCACATGCGCACAAGTTCTGTCAAGTTTGACGTGGAACAGCAAAAGGCGCCCAGGCTCCGTGCCCACGACATGACAGCGCCATGGTGCGCGCTACAGGAGTCTACATGAGAAAATATAGTTTATTTTAGACGGTAACCCCAGAAACAGCCATAGTAAGATGAGCAAGTGACGTGAGGAAAAGATGAGGAAGATATCCAGCAATGCCCACTTTAACAGGCAGTTGTAGAGCTCTGGGCAATAACCAGAGAAAGGATTTTAGGATTATCCTCTCTACACAGAAAAGGAGTTCTTAATTAATCCAGCAGGAGCCACATCTCCTCAGTTAACTGCTTCCAAAGGGCTGCAATCTGTGGCACCTTCACTTCCTGCAAACACGATTCCAGTGGTCAGAAAAACATCTCAATAAGAACTAACGATGTCGCAGGGCAGCTAATTTGTCAAAGCTGTGACATGAACAACTCTGGGAGGAAAGATTTACTTTAGCTCAGAGCTACAGACTGGCAGTGTGGAGGAACAGCCCGCATCATGGGAAGCAAACAGCAGAGGAGCCCACGGTAAGACATGCATGACTCCACTGACCCGCTTTCTACAGACAGAGCCCGTCCCTCACAGTTCCACCACCTGCGGGTATCTGCTCAAGTGTTTCATCCATTGGATGAGTCGTCCCTTAGATCAGAGCCTTGTGGTCTAGTGGTCTCTAAGAGCGACCTTACACACACATCCAGTGCCCTTTAGTAGTCTTCTGGACCAGGCTTTATCGCTTTGTCCAATCAAGTGGACAGCTGAGGTTAACCGCCATGGACACCAAGAGCATCAGGCACAGCTGCTCACTCATGGAGGGTATTATGGAGGTAAGTGCAGCTCAAATACAGCTGTTAGAAGCATTGAAGAACCTCAAGACCAGCACAGCTTTTAAGAACCAACAAGGCAAATGACAGTAGTGATAGGTGTGAGGGGGGTGTGACAGCTGTCGATGGTACCTCTGACAGCTCTTTCTGAATTGGTATGCACCTGGGTAGCCAAGCTGAAGCCCAATCGAAGGTCTATCACACATATGAGTCTGGATTTTGTCTACCATGGTGTATGCCAAGGTGAGCACATTGAGGGTCGGCCTTGGGTCTAGTTACAGGGATTTTCTGACACGGAGTCAGAGCTTGGGGGACAGAGTATGAGTTCCAGATAGGGGAGCTCACACAGATGGGAGTTGGCCCCAGTTGGGTGACATATATGTAAGCACAGTATCTATGCATTGCTACCCGGCCCCACTCACCTAGTCTGAAGCTAGGAGACTGATCATCTGTGGCCTAGAACTGTCTTACAGTCTGGTGGAGGTTACAAGCACAGTGAAACTAGCAAATATCCCTCCTCCAGCGTTGCTGACTACAAATTAGTTTCCTGTGAAAAGTCTTAGGTCTAAATAAAAGAATAAGAAGCAGAGTACAATGAAGCATTTTAAAAGAGAACCATCATACGGTTTCGGTGGAACACGCCTTTAATCCCAGCACTCGGGAGGCACAGGCAGGCGAATCTTTGTGAGTTCAAGACCAGCCTGGTCTACAGAGCTAGTTCCAGGACAGGCTCCAAAGCCGCAGAGAAACCCTGTCTCGAAAAAACCAAAAAAAATGTATAAACTAATAAATTGTATTTGTATAAAATTGTAACACACAAATTTTATTTATGTGCACTGTACAGAATCATGCTAGCAAGTTGGTCAGTTTCTCCTCAAGCACTGGTCATTTCCTATCATTAAAGGCTTAGATATTCAGGATTGAGACTTCATCCTGATGAATAATTCCTGTTATGAGTATAAAATGTCCATCTCCATCTCTTCTGATTGATTTTACTTTGAAGTCAATTTTGTTAGAAATTAGTATGGCCACACCACTTGTTTCTTAGGTCTGTTTGCTTGGAAAACCTTTTCCCAACCCTTTACTCTGAGTAGATGTCTGTCTTTGTGGTTGAGGTGTGTTTCTTGTAAACAGCAGAATGTTGGATCCTGTTTTCGTATCCAGTCTCTTTACAGTCGTAAAAAGTCTGTGCCTTTTTATAGGTGAATGGAGTCCACTGATATTACGTGATATTAATGACCAGTGGTTGTTGACTCTGGTTATTTTTTTTTTTATTTTTTTGGGGGGGTAGTAGAGTTTGTGTGTTTCCCTTCTTTGAGTTGTGCTTGTGAAGGGTCACTAGATGTCTGAGTTATTGAAGGCAGTGTTGGCAATGTTGGATTCCTTAGGTTGTGATTTTCCTTCTATTACTTTCTGTAAGGCTGGATTTGTAGCTATGTATTCTTTAAATTTATTTTTATCCTGGAATAAAGGTTTCCTCTTCATCTTTTTTGAAATGTGTAATACAATATATTATTAACTATATTAAGCACACTGACACAGAAAGAAAAAAAGTAAAGGAAAAATTCCTCCTCTCTGTGAGTTTGTGCCCTTCATTCACATCTTTTATATGTCCTGACTCCACATGTATGTGACTACAGGGTTTCAGAATATATTTATGCATCTCAGCTCACTTATGTTGTAAGAACGACTGAACTTATTTTAAGGCTAACTAGTGCTCCATTATTTATGTATATGAGCTTTGCTTGGCCTTTCATTGTTTGATGGATGTGAATTGAATCCATAGATTGAGTATTGTAAATGATGCTACAATAAACAATATTATCAGTGCTTTCTACTGAACGTTGCACTATGAAGGACAAAACTGTGTCCATCTCATTACCAGAGTGCCCTGCCTGTGGCTCATTTGGCATCACTGACTTCCACAGGCCTCAGTGTTACTCATCACTACCTTGAAGTTTTAGTTTAAAGAACACTCTTTAGCCAACCCTGTGAGGCAAGTCTGGAGGCAGTGAGTTCCACAGCTTCTGCTGGGAAAGCTGCTCTGTCTCCCTCAGGAAAGGCCCTTTTCCTGAGCACAGTGCTTCAGACTGGGTTACTTTCCTCCAGCACACTGCCTCTATCACCTGCTCTCCCAGCCTCTAAGACATAGGATATAGGTTCTGCACTTCCTTGATTGTGAAACTCTTATCTCCGATACCCCTGAGATTCTTCTTTCTATTCCACTATTGATTATTTTATTGTATTTTTAACTTCATTTTTAAAGGATTTCATGCATATGGTCTACATTTATATCATTTCCACACTTCTTTTTTCTGTTGTCAGACTCTTCCTGTGCTTCTCCAGCTCCCTTTCTCCCTCTTAAATTCATGACCTCTTATTTGATTATTGTAGATATGCATGCCGTGTGCGCGTGCACACGCTCACACACACCCATACACATGCTCGCGCATTTGCATATCCATTTAGTGTTGCCCATATGTATGTGTGATTAGGGCAGACTACTAGGATTGATCAACTATTGGAAGCCCATCTCTGGAGAAGGCTGATTCTCCCTCTCTCAGCTGTCGCTAATTGCTTGTAGCTGTTCACCTAGGAGTGGAGCTTGTGAGATATCCCCTCTCCTCCAGCATATCAGCAGGTGCTGTCATAGTGCTGGTTTTGTTCAGCCAACTGTACTGTTGCGATTTCATGGTACAGCACCTCTGTTGTATATAGAAGATACGGTCTCAAAGTAGACACCCTGGTCCTCTGACTCTGATCTTCCCCCCTCCTTTCTGCATCAGTGTTCCCTGAGCCTTAGGTGCATGGGTTGTTGGAATATGGTCTGCGTCCTTTCCTCTTTCTTCTTCTCCAACTTCTATCCAAATTCTAGTCTTGTGATGATGTACTGTCTTCCTTTTCTTGCTGTTATTGGTTGTATAATTGCTCATATGTTTAACCTACCTGTGTTTAGATGACTTTTTAAAGATATTTTTATAAATACCATGTTTCAAGCAAAAGTTTATAAAATGATCACAGGGATTATGCTGCCTACTATACATTTCCTCATTCGCAAAATTTTCTGCAGCATACTTTGTGGTCCAAGTCCCTTACTCAGTGGTCCGAATCCCTTTTTCAGTGATCCGAGTTCCTTACTCAGTGATCCCAGTTTCTTACTCAGTGGTCCAAATTCCTTACTTAGTGATCCAAGTACCTTACTCAGTAGTCTGAAGACGTTACTCAATTGTCTGAACACCTTACTAAGTCATCCAAGTTCCTTACTCAATGGTCCAAGTCCCTTACTCAGTGGTCCAAATCCCTTTTTTCAGTGGCCCGAGTCCCTTACTCAGTGATCCCAGTTTCTTATTCAGTGGTCCAAATTCCTTACTTAGTGGTCCAACTCCCTTTCACAGTGATCCGAGTTCCTTACTCAGTGGTCTGAGTTCCTCTTTATCTGACTGAGTGGCAGAGACATGTTAACTCCTGGTTTTAGCAAGTCCTTCTTGATACTGAACTACCTGTTTAACAAGAGGATTCTTTGTGCTTGCTGTGATGGAGGCTGTGGGAGGTCATTAAATAATTATATCCCATGTGACAATGACATTTACTGTTGAAGCCTTTTTTTAGATGGGTATCTAATACTGTGAAGTGATAATAGTATATTAAATGTAACACACACAATTTATCTAAAATCTCTGCATATAACCTACAGTATAGTAGGTGCTTTCTCTGATATGATTGTGCATTTTATTTTTTCCTACATTATCCAATTTTCCCACCATCTTCAAGGGAATACATGTGTAAAATATCCCTCCCAGGTTGATAAGGGACCTGAACCTTCTTTCCCCCCTCAGAGTCTCTTCTCCCTGGGAATTTATGCTCATATGGCCACAGCAGGGTTCTAAGGTTCTCAGATTGGGGGTGCATGGGTTAGCCCACATGGCACAAAGATTTGTGTCTTCAATCTTCCTCCAAGCAATAAAAAAAGATACAATTATCTTTGATAGCGAGAAGAGAGGCAGAGAAGATAATGGGAGGATAGAGAGGAAGAGGAGGGGAGGGGAAGTCAGGGAAGCAGAGGGGAACAGGGGAGTTCAAGGAGGCAGGGGAGGAGAGAGGTCAGGGAGGGAGACAGGAGGAGGGAGGTGCGAGAGGCAGAGGGGAGGAAGGAGGTCAGGGTAGTTCTGTCTCTGTGTATTATTCTCTGTCTCCCTCTCACTGTATCATGGGCCAAGCAGGAAGCAGGATATGAAATACAAACCCTGAGTTTTATGGTTCCTTGACACACAAGAGACCGATCATTTCATCTCTGCATATGTTTGTATTTAAATATCTTCATTTTCAGAGAAGCAGCTGGAATTGGTTTTGTCTCTGTAAAACCACTATAGATGTTCAAAGCAAGGCTGCATGGAAGAAAGCTGTGAAACGTAGATTCTGGAATCAGTGCACACATGTGTCATCCCCGACACGCACGCTGTGTGTTTACTGCTGGCTGTTCTGTCCATTGTTTCTTCAGTTTTCATCTCATCCACACCACGGTCCCACATCGTCAGCTGTGCACACGGTCCCACATCCGTCAGCTGTGCACACGGTCCCACATCCGTCAGCTGTGCACACGGTCCCACATCCGTCAGCTGTGCAC
>NW_004949113.1:1332151-1335547 GCF_000317375.1 Microtus ochrogaster
ACACAGTCCACATCCGTCAGCTGTGCACATGGTCCCACATCTGTCAGCTGTGCACACGGTCCCACATCCATCAGCTGTGCAGCCCTAAGCCAGCTGATGGGACTTTTGGAAAATGTTTCTCTCCTGTGTAAGTAACAGATTTTGCCACAGAATGGGGGACATTTTCAGGGGCATGCCTGGTAACAGGAATTGTGCATAAATCCATGTCTCCAGAGATGCGGGAGCCCCTACTTATGTGTATGAGTTTCAGTATCACCCAAGCTTTGTATCCAACATGAGACCCCTGATGTTAATGGGAGACCACTTGATGATCTCTCCTCAGTATTTGATGCTCTGCTTTAAAAGGTTAATAACTGGGTCTTTGCTGGCAGCAGCCTTGTCGTTAGGATGCTTAGGTTTGGGTCTTGACTTGATGGCCATGGGAAAGTTTCTCCTTTTCTCCTAAATTTGCTTTGATTCTCTGTAGCAAGGCTGAGCAGTATTAGGAAACTCAAACTTTTTGCTTCTTTCTCACACATGTCCACATGAGGGAAGCTGTTCTGTATATTACTATTAGTTCTTGGGGAGCTTCATAGGATGCATTTCATCACAGTCATCCCTTCCCAACTCCTTCGAGATTCACTTCTTCACCACACACCCAAATTTGTGCCCTCTGACTTTTTTAACACATCAAGTCCAATTTGTGCTGCTCATGTATTCGTAGGCATGTGACCTTCCACTCTAGATACACTAAAGAAAAGGGGCTCTGGTTTTCCCAGAAGATACCAGCTGTATATAGCTCCTAATCAGGCATGGGACTTTGTGCTCACTTCTCCTCTCCACCCTGAGACTGGCTCTGGCTTGAACTTTCTGCAGGCTTCTGCATGCCATGCATCATGACTATTGTGAATTCAGATGTGCAGCTGCCCTGCTGTGTCCAGAGGACACTATTTCTTTGTGGTCATCCATGCATCAGCTCTTAATACTTGTTCTTCTCGCCCTTCTGCAGTGATCCATGAGACCAGGCAGGAGGAGTGTGATGTTGATGCCCTATTTAGTGCAGAACAATCCATAGTCTCTTATTCATGGCACCCCATTGAGAGTCTCTGTATTAATCACCATCTACTGCAGATAGAGAGATGCATTAATCGTTGGTTAGAATGACAAATCAGTAGTGTTGGTCTAATACTATGTCAATTTAGCAGAATGTAGTTATAGGTCCCCCTGGATTATAATCTGTCACAGGTTTTTGGCCCTAAAATGGGTTTCATTTTGTGGAGTCAGACTTAATTCCAATCATAAAGTTGTTAGTTACTCCCATGATGTTCACACCACTATTGCATGAGTGGACATGCCTCAACAGGCCAGTCATTTCTATAGATCACAGGGTTCACAGCAGATGAGTAAGACTGATCATTACTTTTCTCTTATTTTGGAATTTCACCTTACATAAATAAGAATGGTTAAAATTGTGTGTGTGTGTGTGTGTGTGTGTAAAATTCACCATGATCAAATTGACTATATCCCGGGAATGGTTAAACATATACAAATCAGTAAGCATAATCCACCACAGAAACTAAAGAACATGGATCACATGATCATCTTATTAGATGCAGAAAAGAGCTTTGACAAAATCCAACATCCATTTGTGATAAAGTTCTGGAGAGACAACAGATAAAGCAATAAAGATAATATGCAGGAAGTCCACAGCCAATATCACCCTAAGTTGAAAAACTCAAAGCATTTTCACTAAAATCAGGAACAAGATAAGGATGTTCACTCTCCCCCCTCACGTTCACACAGTACTTAAGAGCTTAGCTAGACAATGAGTCAAGTAAAGGGGATACAAACAGAAAAGAGAGAAGCCAAAGTATCCATCCACCCACCCACCCCATCCATCCATCTAACCACCCACCAACCCATCCATCCATCCACCCACCAACCCATCCATCTATCCATCTACCCACCTATCCACGTACCTGTCCCATCTGTTCGTTGTCTGTCCACCCACCCATACATTCATATCTGCCCACCCAACCAACAAACGCATGGTATCAAAATGTAGCTCAAGCTGAAAATACTTACTTGAATGAATTTTCTCAAATTTTCAAACTGTTTCTCCAGGACTTGGTTTTGCTGTCTTAGGTCTGTTCAACATTTTTTTCCCATTCCATGTCTACTAGCTTTTGATCTTTTCTTCAATGTGTATTTCAAGAATTTTAATTTGCTTTGGGAGTCACTGTGTACTTTTTCCCCTTGGCATTGTCCTTGTTGTGTTTCCTTCATTAGCTTTTCTGTCTCTTGAAGAAATCCTGTTTGCAAATATGTCAATGCACTTGGTTAAATAATAATTCATAACGTTATGATAGTGATGTCACAGACGACTACTTTTAAACTTTATCTTTATGAAGTAAAATCTAAGAATTCTTGTCAAATAGGTCATTCACTTCCTTGGGGTTAGTGTTACCCCAAGATATTTTATGTTATTTGTGGCTATTTTGGCCCGATCCTATAGCCATACTCACGAATATCTTGCATATCACCATAGCACTTTCATCTGGCGATGGATGGAGATAGAGACAGAGACCCACATTGGAGCACCGGATTGAGCTCCCAAGGTCCAAATGAGGAGCAGAAGGAGGGAGAACATGAGCAAGGAAGTCAGGACCGCAAGGGGTACACCCACTCATTGAAATGGTGGGGCTGATCTATTGGGAGCTCACCAATGCTAGCTGGAGTGGGACTGAAAAAACATGGGATCAAACCGGACTCTCTGAATGTGGCAGACAAAGAGGGCTGACTGAGAAGCCAAGGACAATGGCACTGGGTTTTGATTCTACTGCATGTACTGGCTTTGTGGGAGCCTAGTCTGTTTGGATGCTCACCTTCCTAGACCTGGATGGAGGGGGGAGGTCCTTGAACTTCCCACAGGGCAGGGAACCCTGACTGCTCTTCGGGCTGGAGAGGGAAGGGGATGGGAGTGGGGGGAGAGGGAGGGAAATGGGGGGTGGGGAGAAGGTGGAAATTTTTTTTACAATGTATCTTTTGACTTTTATTCTGAAGTTAAGACATGTTAAAATGATATAGATTGGTTTAATTTATTAATTCTCATAGTCCAGTGTCTTTCAGCAGCTATTGTATTTTTAGTTTTTAAAACATTTAGAATCATCAAAGCACCATACAAGTTCCAGACACCATGTGTATTTCCCATCTTTATCTGTATTTTTTTATATTACTTTACTCTCTCTTTAAAGACTTTATTATTTAAGGTCTACATTTTATTTCTTTATTTTTTATGACTGTCTATACCTATCTTCTTTCTTCAGCATCAAAGCACGTTTTTTTAAAAATTTATTTATTTATTAAAGATTTCTGTCTCTTCCCCGCCACCGCCTCCCATTTCCCTCCCCGTCCCCC
>NW_004949113.1:1342969-1370033 GCF_000317375.1 Microtus ochrogaster
GTCTCTGTAGTTCCTGTTCGTTTACCCAGATTTTCCATCTCCATCCTTCCCTCGGTTTGTGTTTTCTTCATTACTTCCATTTCATTCTTCAAGTCTTGAACCACTTCTCTTACCTGTTTGATTGCTTTTTCTTGTTTCTCTTGGTTTTCTTGGGTGTCTTTGAGCAATTTATTCATTTCCTCTACCTTTTTGTTTGTAATCTCTAATTGTTTATGGCAGTTTTTCACCTCCTGTTTAAGGTCTTCTATTATTTTCATATAATTCACTTTTGAGTTGATTTCTTCTAATTCTTCTGGAGTAGGGTGTACAATTCTTCTTATTTCGGGATCCCTGGATTCTGGTGATATCATGTTGCCTTTCAGGTTGTTGGAGGATTTCTTGCATTGGTGCCTTCCCATCTCCTCCGTCAAATGGAGCAAGGAGAGGCCTGGTGTCTTGGTCCAGTCTTTGCTGTGACTGACTCTCTGGGTGTATCTCTTCAGTGTAGAAGCAGGAACCTTCCGGTCCAGATGAAACTCCTCAGCACCAAAACATGGATGCCTGGTAGTCCATGACCCGCAGACAAAAGGGGGAACTTGGGGGGCAGGGCGGGGATGAGTAGAACACAGGAGACCCTGCCACACAAGCTGAAGGTGCATTTGCTCCCTTTCGGGGGTCCTTGAGGCCTGCCCGGTAGGCAGGCACTCACCGCTCTGGGTGGGTAGCCTTAGTGTAGGAGCAGAAAACTGTTCCTGAGCAAAGGACCTTGCAGAAAACTCAGGCTTGGGGGGGAGTTGTGTGTAAGAAAGACAGCCCTGCAGAAGGAGCTGAGGGAGGGGGGTTTGTGCTCTCTTCCGGGACAATCCGCCCCTGGATAGCACACACTCACCTGTCCAGATGGAACTCCTCAGCACATAAACAGGACTGCCTGGTAGCTCAATGATCCGGGGACAAAAGGAAGAACGTGGCAGACAGGGCAGGATCCAGGAGAGCACAGGAGACCCTGGAGCACAAGCTGAAGGTGCCTGGGCTCCCTTGCAGGGGACCTTGAGGCCAGCCCGGTAGGCAGGCACTCACCATTCTGGGTGGGTAGCCTTAGAGTAGGAGCTTAAAACTGTTCTTGAGCACTGGTCTTAGCATACAGCAGGGCAGGGTTGGGGGGAGGCTGGGGGGGTGGGTCGTGCATAAGAAAGACAGCCCTGCAGAAGGAGCTGGGGAGGGGGGTTTGTGCTCTCTTCCGGGACAATCTGCCCCTGGATAGCATACACTCACCCGTCCAGATGGAACTCCTCAGAACCTAAACAGGGCCACCTGGTAGCCCAATAATCCGGAGCCCTTTATTGGTTTTCCTTAAGTGATTTGCCAATGTCTTTCAACTTTTTGTTTCTCTTTTCCTCCATTTCTTTAAGGGAATTTCTCACTTCCTCTTTTAGAGCTTCAAACATACTTGAAGGTATTATTTTAGGTCATTTTCTTCTGCTTCATCCATGTTTGGTTGTTCAGGTCTTGCTGTTTTAGGGTCTTTAGGTTTTACTGGTGTTGTGTTGCTCTTTGTGGTGTAGTGTGTGATCTTACCTTTTCTACTCATCTTTTCCTCTAATAGGTGTGGTTGGGGCTTAGATTCTGTTGCATAATCTTCTAGGTGCCAGTGAATCCAAAGCTCAGATGGCTGTTCCTCATTGATGTGGGAGTGTCATATATCAATCTGTTGGTTTCATTGGTTAAGCAATAAAGAAACTGTTTGGCCCTGATAGGTTAAAACATAGGTGGGAGGAGTAAACAGAACAAAATGCTGGGAGGAAGAGGAAGTGAGCTCAGAAACCATGCAGCTCCTCTCAGAGACACCATGCTCCCCTCTCCCGGGGAAGACACGATAGCTCTGCTCTCTGAAGCAGACACGATGGAGCAAGCCGCCAGGTCAGACATGCTGAATCTTTCCCGGTAAGACCGGGGCTACACAGATTATTAGAGATGGGTTGATCAGGATATCAGAATTAGCCAGTAAGGGCTAGAGCTAAAGGGCCAAGCAGTGTTTAAATGAATACAATTTGTGTGTTGTTATTTCGGGGCATAAGCTAGCCAAGTGGCTGGGGTGCTGGGGACGCAGCCCCGCCGCCCTTTTTACTACACCTCATGGTACAGTCAGTGTCACAGTTCTAGTTACCCCGTTGGTTACTCCGTGTTCCTGGAGATAGCTCAGTGCTCCTGTGCTTTGCTCTGCTTTCTTGCAGTCTCCTGTCTCAGGCCTACTTTTGCCTAGGTTGCCGGATTTGCCCTGTTTCTCTAAATCCTGGTCTGGAATCCCTCCTGCAGAAGTCCCTGGGTTGGAGTTGGACCTGGAAAG
Source organism: Microtus ochrogaster (assembly GCF_000317375.1). Classification (NCBI taxonomy): domain Eukaryota; kingdom Metazoa; phylum Chordata; class Mammalia; order Rodentia; family Cricetidae; genus Microtus; species Microtus ochrogaster. The sequence continues at coordinate 1,345,293 of NW_004949113.1, forward strand.
GCCTCTGGCTCTGGTTTACTGCCTCGGAGGTCCAGGCTTGGCTGTCCCTGGAATGGCAGAGAACCTGCTTACTCCTTCTGAGGTCCCAGACTCACGCTCCGACCTGCAGAGGTTCCAGGTTCCTCCCTATTCCCTTTGATGTCCCAGACCAATGCCCGAACCCACAGAGGTCCTGGCTCAGGCTTACTCCCTCTGAGGACCCAGACTCATGCCTAGCCCTGCTGAGATCTCTGGTTCCTGCCTATTCGTTCCGAGATCCCAGGTTGACTGACACCCAGATTGGCAGAGGTTCTGGCTCAGATCTATTTCCTGGGAGGTCCTAGACCCATGCCCAGACCCACTGGGGTCCCAGCTTAGGCCTACTCCCTTGAAGGTCCCATATTCACATCCAGACCCTCTGTGGTCTCTGGCTCTGGCTTACTCACTCAGCGGTTACTCCCCTGTACTTGTTCTGGTGGAGATCGCTGACTCTGGACCTGGTTGCTGGCTCAATCCTGATCTGCCTGTGTCCTGGGACTGGGTTGACTTCCAGGGCTGGATTTGCTCCTGGCTTCTGCTCCTGGTGGAGCTTGCTCGCTTTCTGTCCTAGACAGCTGGTTCAGTCCCACTCCAGTTCCGTGGAGATCGCTGACTTGGAGTCAGGTTGCTGGCTCAATCCTGGTCTGCCAGTATCCTGGGACTGGGTTGGCTGTTTCTTATTATTTTATCAAATTTATTTTAGCACACAAGATATTCCCTCATTTAGTCATTCTAATAATGGACCTAGTCTCATATATAAGTTTAATTTGTGTATACTCATTTATTGTGTGCCCCCCCCTCTGTGTGTGTGTGCGCACATGAGCGCGTGTTAAAGTTTACATATAATAGCCCACAAATGGAGATCAGATGGAGACTCACAAGAGTGGATTCTCTACTTTTACCTATGTCTGTGGAGATTAAAGTCATGGCATCAAGTTTAACAGTAGCAATAGAAATGAGTGAGGGAATGGGGGTGGGAACTGAGAAAAGCAAAAGTGTGGGGTTAGATCCTGGCCTGAGGGAAGGTGTCTGATTGCAGGGGCTTTTGAAGCTGTGCCTGGTTAAGGCTGGAGGGGCAGGCTGGACCTGAGTGATGCTCTGTGCCTGGAAGCTGGCCAGAAGTGGGGCTCAAAGCTGAGGCATGGCTCAATTCAGCATCACATGATGAAATGTTTTTCCATCAGCCTCCTTGCCCAACCCTAGCTCAGGTCCCTGGCCTCTTCTTACCATGTTGGGAAACCACAGACTGCCCAATTTCACAAAACTTGGGCAAAGCTGTCAGTGTAAAGAGGATAAGCATGCAAAAGAAATGTAAAATGTACTGACTAGCATTAAGTTTTCTCTTGCAGATTTACAATTGTTTATTGATAATATCATAACACATTTTTTTATCTTTTGTTAGTATTTTATTTTTTATTTCCAATAGATAACCTCTGTACAAAATATCCTCTTGGGTTAATCATGTGATTCATTGGTAAATATCAGGTATGCTGCGAAAGCCTCATTATATTACTCAAACACATGTGTTGCCTGGCTTTTTTTTCAGTCTGTGTAATCAACACTTGATGCTCAAGGGCAATATGTGCCCGCTGTCTTTAATTGATGTGGGAGGGTCTACTTTTTGTGTTGATTTCATTGGTTAATAAAGAAACTGCCTTGGCCCATTTGATAGGCCAGTCCTTAGGTGGGTGGAGTAGACAGAACAGAATGCTGGGAAGAAGGGAAGTGAGCCAGATGCCATGCCTCTCCTCTCGAGGTCAGATGCAATGGAGCTACCCACCAGGTCAGACATGCTGAATCTTTCCCGGTAAGCCACCACCTCACGGTGCAACACAGATTATTAGAAATGGGTTAAGCAAGATGTGAGAGTTAGCCAAGAAGAGGCTAGATATAATGGGCCAGGCAGTGTTTAAAAGAATACAATTTGTGTGTTGTTATTTCGGGGCATAAGCTAGCCAGGCGGCTCCTACTGCACTTAATTTCCAAATATGTTTGGGAAATGTTGAACACAGAAGTGCTAAGCAAGTTTCTTCACTACAGGTCGTTCTCAGAGTTTTTACTATGCTACTGTTCACTGTGAGTGTGCAACGAGGGGATACAGTAAATAGTTGATCAAATATAATCACCAGCTGGGGTGTATTGTAATGCTAGTGTGTGCAAAGCTCTGGGCTCAATCCTGGGCACTAAAAAAGAAAGACATCGATTGTCCAAGGAAACACTTTTGCTTTATCATGAGGGTCCCTTTCTCCTAGAGATGCTCATTTTGCTCAAGGTCCATGAGGGCTACAAATATGCAGTGAATGAGAAGCGTCTTCATTTAGCTAATGAACACAAGAAGGACATATATACAATACAGGGCATAGACGATATCACATGGGAGAGGAACAAACTGTGCAAGGCTTGGCTGACATCTCATGAGCTCATTCATACTCACATGCAAGTGCCCATTCTTGGATTATCACTGTACTAAGATCAAGGGCCTAGACCTGGATTTGCATACATGCAGGTCTAGCAGAATTGGGGTATTTGGTGGTTATGTCTCCACCTTCCCATTCTTGTTCTCAATTTGATATATTGGCAGGTTTGAATGTTTTCATACTTTTCTTGGTCCAGTAAGACTCTTAGTGGCCAAAGAACATTATCAAACACTCCCTTTATACATCTATACATCATAAAATCATTACTATTAATGGGGGAAAATGGATGTAAAGAGCAGTCTTGGTCCAAGCACTTTGGAAGTTGAGGTAAATTCAACGAGACTTTCCTCCCTAGAGTAATCCGTGGCACAGCTTTCATCATCCCGAGTAGCTCTTACTGCTTATGAGAGGACCTCAAGTCCCTCAGGGATGGAGGCTTGGTTTAATGCTATGCGCTTATTCCTGGGATCTTGATTGTTTGCAGACACTGTGGGAGGTAACCCTGAAGCTGGGCTTAGTGGTGCACCAAGTCATCCTAGAACTTGGGAGGCTACAGCAGGAGGAACAGGAGCTCAAGGCCTTTTAAACAGTTCAAGGCCAGTTTAGGCTGCATGAGACCCTCAGTCCAAGTAATTGCTTACCCACTGTGAAGCCACCTCATTGCTGCAAACAAGTGTCCCTGTTGTGTATGATCAGGGTTTGCCTCCCAATTTCCCCATTCTCACCTATCCTGGTTTAGGAAAGTTGTCCCCTGTTGTGTTAGGAGCAGTGGGCTGCTTCCCGCCACCCGGCTAGCTTTACCCCGAAAATAATTACACGGAAACTGTATTCTTTTAAACATTGCTTGGCCCATTAGTTCCAATCTTTTATTGGCTAGCTCTTACATATTAATCTAACCCATGTTTAATAATCTGTGTAGCCCACGAGGTGCGCTTACCAGGGAAGATCTTAACCTGCATCTGTCTGGAGTGGGAGAATCATGGCAACTTCTTGACTCAGCTTCTTTCTCCCAGCATTCTGTTCTGTTTACTCCGCCTACCTAATTTTATGTCCTATTAAAGGGCCAAGGCAGTCTCTTTATTTAACCAATGAAATTAACACAAGCCAGAAGACTCTCCCCCATCAATTCCCTACTCTGCTCTGACATTTGAACTGGACAACCCCAGCCTGGGTGTAGGTTTGTTTCTGTGTTTGAGACAAGGGCTGGCTGTATTGCCCAGGATGCCTCAAATTATCATCTAAACATAATCTTCATCATCACATTCTTCTTGTCCTTGAAGGTACCAGGCAGGCACGTGGTCCACAAATATACACAAAAAACTCATAGACATAAAAAGCAAAAAAATTAAATTAAAAAAGAAATTGAAGGACAAATGAATAAAGCTTGTAGAGTCAGGCATGGTGGGATGCCAAAGCAGACTGGTGTCTGTGAGTGTGAGGCCAGTCTGGTCCACACAGTGAATTACAGGAGCTACGGTGAAAGACCGCATGTCAAACAAAACAAGAAAAATAAACGAGATAAAAGAACAAACATGTACCTTTATTTTTTTATGAGCTGTAGTTTCCAGGAAGGCTGAGGAGATGGTTAGAGCAACATCTCTGTGTCCTCCTGCTTCAGCCTCTGAAATGCTGACTAGAGGTACGTCTCCAACCCCACCCCTGCTGTGGGTGTATAGCCAAGGGGATCAGATCCAGGACCTCTGACGTGCTAGGTCAGTCTCTGTGAACTACACAAATCCCTCAGCTCTATCATAGCTCAAATTCTTTAATATACTCGATGACATCAAATACGATGCTTTGTGAGGAAGTTATTTTGACGCATGGGCATTGCTCGTGACATACCCAAGCTCAGAATTTTAACTAATTTGCACATAATTTGAATTTAAGTTTGACATAGTAGCCTCTCATAAGTAGGTTATATTATCCTTATTGATTTAGATCTGATTTTTATACGCAAATTCTTAATAATTTTAAAATGGAAAATTCATGGTAAAGCAAATAGCAAAATAGTAAGTGTAATAGTTTAAGAGTTTGAATTTTTTGGTTAAAGGAATGAAACTAAAACATGGGAACTTTTAAAAAATTCAACAAGAAAGTATAAACAAAATTATAAAGCATGCTACGGTCCCACTCCTGGATGCCAGAGCAAAGGGCAGGCCATATGTGCATATGGTAAGCAATGGTAAAAGCATTTCAGGAGAAAGTACAAAAATGAGATTTCTATGACCTGTCAGAATATAGAGACAAATACTGTTACTTCTGTTACAGGAGCACTGCCCAGGAAGCAATGGGAAGATGTTTATGTTTGTAGACAGGCTCCTCAGCAAATCTAGGGGATCCCATTCAATGTCTTGTCCTTGTGGTTTTTTCACCTTACTATCTGGCCATTGCAAATGGCTACTGCCCTATTGGCACAAGGAGACACCACAGGGCAGATAGCTCCTTCAGAAGGAAATGAGACAGTGAGTGGAGCCCTGCCTTCCTCCTTTGTCTCCCTTGATCTTTTCTGACTCTGTTGATCATTCAGAAGGTAAAAAGTTCTCTGCTAACCATCCATTCCTCTGCATCCCTACAGTTGGTGTTTCTGCACTAACCCTAGGACTCAGCTCAAAAGCAAGAGGATCTTGAGCCATACCTATCTGTGGCACTTTGAAATACCGGTACATTTCTAACCCTTTAGACTCAGAGTTGGTGATAAGTTTTCTAAGAGGGGAATGTGGGCAGAATAGAAGCCTATTGTGTCTTAGGTCCTTAGTGATTTTAAACAAGCCATCTCCACTTACAGAGCTACAGCTTCATGTATGATGGGATTGTTAAGAGGGAGAGCTGAAATGCAGCAACTGATCCCCCATGACTGGGGCTAGTTGGCCAGAACTTGTTTAAACTTGCTGAATTCCTTCATTTCAGGATTTGGTGATATGAAGAGGTGGGTTTTCAATCTGACCTCAGATATTATAGAAATTATAGAATTGGCCTTTGACAATGTTAGCAGAGAATGTCAACAGACCCTGCCCACAGTTCAAACAGCTAAAGGCATTTGAGAAGATTATGCGGGAGCTCCTTCAGGCAATAGCCGTTGAGATACCAGCCCGCTCATAGGAGCCTGCAGCAACATTGAGTCCACAAACCTGCTGGCTCTGATATAGGACAGCCTTCATGTTCTTGGGCCTCCTTGCCTTATGCCTGTAGTCTGCCTTTGCTTCTGCCTTACCAAGCATGAACATTCTTGCTTTTGTTTATACCTTTTAATTGTAAAGACACAGATGTCATCACTTTCTGGGTTCTTGGATGTTTCTTTTAAATGCCCTTTGGGCACAGATAATATTTAAAAAGTATACAGGCACATGCTGTCTCAGTTCTCTGAAAGGCTGACTCTCAGATGGGATTGGACCAACTACTTCAGAGCCAAGCACGCTTGTCTCAAGTTTCTTTCCAAGTTCCATGACTCAGGCTGTCCCTCTGACTACTCAGTGACAGGAACAGATGGAGAGATAGACAGACAGACAGACAGACAGACAGACAGACAGATAGATAGATAGAGAGGTGAGCATAATAAGAACTAATGAGAAGAGTTAATACTTTAAAACATGGCTACTGTGTTAGGAGAAAATGAAGGAACTTTAAACAAAACATGAGCGCTACTAATTATTTACTGGTAAAACATGGTGCTGACTGTTTACTAAACTAATTTGGAATGAGTATATGTTATATACTGTGGTAGTTGGAATGTAATTTGTTCCTATAAGCTCAGAGGGAGAGGCATTATCAGGAGGTATGTCATTGTTGGAGTAGGTGTGGCTTTGGTGGAGGACGTGCATCACAGTGTGGTAGGTTTTGAGGTCTCATATGTGCTCAAGCCTCATCCAGTGCTTCAGTTCACTTCCTCTTCCCTGCCAATCAAGATGCAGGATTCTCAACTACAGCACTATGTCTACTTGCTCGCCATCATGTCCCACCATGGAGATAATGGACTAAACCTCTGAAACTGTAAGCCACCCCATCAAATGTCTTCCTTTATAGGAGTTGCTCTGGTCATTGTGTCTCTTCACAGCAAGAGAAACCCTAAGACATATACCGACATCTCTCTAGCAATGATGTGATCAGTAGGGTGTTGACAACTTTTCCAGACTGTGGGCAGATTCTGATGCAGTTCAGGTTCAGGTTCAGGTTCAGCGGGTTCATCTTCACACGCTGTTTTTGATTTTTCCTGGGAAGACACAAAACAAACATCCATTCACCCTAGGCAGTGCACCAACAACAGACCAAAGTCCAGCTTGATGAATAAATGAGGGTAACTTACAGAAGCCTGAGCAGTGAGTGACTTACATAAGCATGGGCTACTCAAAGGCAGATGTGCCCCTGACAAGACCATACCAGCATAAAACTCACAAAAGCTACAGCCCCAGATTTTTCTGAGTAACCCACAACCAGCTATCAGATCAGTTTCCTCCAGACAGCTCAACTGCTCAACCTCCGCTCCTTAGGGTTTGATACTGCCTATATCACCTTGGGAGAATTGGACCTGGTGAATCTAATAAGTTTCAGGGACTTCTTGACAATTGTGAGATTATTTCCTGAGTACTAAGGAGCCTCCCTCCAGGATGGAAATGTTTCAATTTAGAGGCTATTGATAAAAAAAAAAAAACCCTCCAACCTTCCTACAGCTCTTACATTCTTTCAAGCCACCTCTTCCAGAACATTCCCTGAGGCTTAGATGGATGACATAGATGTTTGATTATTTTCCTCCATCTGAGATTGAGCATTGGATCAGAATGTCACAATAGTCACTTAGTCTCAGGAGTTCAGGTGGTTATGAGGCTTTGTGGTACACCACTGTAAAGAGGAAGTTTCCTCCCATGGCAGATTGGAGTTGACAGAAGCAGTAACCTATGGGCAAAGCACAAATATGGAGGAGACAGTTTGATAAGGTCACACCCACTCAACAAAACAATAGCAGTCGTTTGCCCACAGAGACCTGTGACTCCTTACCTATGGGCTTTACCCCTGGCTTACAGTAGCGGACACGAGTTCCTGCCTGTGGGGTACACGAGTTCCTGCCTGTGGGGTAGCCCTAAAATCCAATCAGAAAGCTGTCACGCCATCTGGGCACTAGCAGGCACCTTGCCTAGCACACAGCCAAGCAGCCAGCATGGAGCCTCCGGGCACTATGCAGTTCCATCACTCTTTTATTTTCCTGAGTTCTGCAACCAAAGCGTGTGTCATCTTCAGCAACCGGGTTTCACCACATAGTTCTGGTGTACATGTCATAGCAGTGACAGTAGCCCTTACTGTTTGGGGGACTCTGGGACCTTCCTGATCAGAGCTCTGACAGTGGACACTTTATCCAGCCACATTAAGTCTTAAAAGGTGTGCCTTTTAACTAAATACTTTAACTTTTATCTTAATTGTGCTTCTGGGTTAGGACATGCAAAGGTGTAGACAGGATCCCTGAGGGCTCACCATCATCCATTCCAAACAAAGGCATTTGATCTCAGGCAAAGCCAACAGTAATGGAAAGACCTCACTGCTTCATCAATTGTTCCATCATAAGAGCCACGGCCGGTACAGCAGCACAGACGTCAGCAACCACTTCTGTTAACTCATTAAGCCAATGAGGAGCGATTTATTTCAGGAAAAGCTCTATGATAGTGTTTGTTTAGCTGGGCTAATGCCTAAGGAGAGTTGGACACGAACAAAAGAATTTACTAGTGTACATATACTTCAGGATTATGTATTCCATGAACACTGTCACCCATAAGTCTGTTTTGGTCCCAGGCCAAACTTCAATATAAACAGAGACAGGAGACTGCAAGCTTGACCACTTAGGCAGACAGGACATTTATACAGCATGGATCTTCTGTATTTCCCAGGATTGTTTTAAGCATGCCAGTGTTGTCCTTTAAGTTTTTTTTGTGTTTTCAAGACAGGGTTTCTCTGTGGCTTTGGAGCCTGTCCTGGAACTAGCTCTTGTAGACCAGGCTGGCCTCAAACTCACAGAGATCCGCCTGCCTCTGCCTCCCGAGTGCTGGGATTAAAGGTTTCCACCACCATGGCCTGGCTTAATTTTTTTTTTCTTTTCGGAAATAGTTGTTACCAAGGGTCATATTGTCTACCTGGAAGAATTATGCTTTTCTGATAAGAGAACAGGAGACTTAATGGCACAGTTGTGAGCCTATGCTGCCTCCCAGAGCTGCCCTTCAGAATCTTTGGGAATGGTAATCAGGGTCTAATGGCTGAATTTAAGACAGAGCTGTTTCTTTAGTCTTGGGAATAGAGTCCAATGGCTACTCAGCCCTGCTAAACAAACATCCACACCCTAGCATCCTATAGTTCCCTTATTTCTGACAGGCCTGGTTGGCAAACTAATCTTTGGAGTATTTGGGGGGCAGTTTCCCTCTAGCTAAATTCTACTTGTATGACTTACTGTCTTCTAAGCACATTTATTAACACGTCATTTCTAGCATCAATTTTACTATTTTTTCTTCCTCTTTCTTTGACTTTTTTCTTTCTTTCTTTTTTTGTTTTGTTTTGTTTTTCAAGACAGAGTTTCAGCTGATCAGTAGAAACAGGTTAATTTAAGTTAGAAGAGCTAGTTCTGTGCAAGTCAAGGCTAAGGCCAAGCATTCATAGCCAATGCTAGGTCTCAGTGTCATTATTTGGGGGCTGGGGGTCCAAATAAAGGACGATGAGAAAGCTTACCACACCTTAGTTTATGCCTTACCAAGCCTGGATACATCTGCTTCTGTTCCTTCTTTCATTCATAAAGACACCGGTGGTACTACTTCCTAAGTTCTTTAGGTGTCTGGTATTATCAGCTCACTGAAAAGCTGCATCTGAGACAGGATCTGGCCTGCACACTCAAGGCCCAAGCATGATTATCTCAAAGTGGACTTCCTAGTCCCTGTCCTGGGTCAGGCTGACCCCCTGATTCTGTGACAGGGAGAAACAAACAAACAAAAACCTAAGGAAGATGCTGTGTGCTTAAAAAAACAGTTAATGATTTATGTTCATAGTCAAGAAAAAAAATCCTGCTTAAAAATCTCTCATTAATAACTTCAGCTGTAGCCTAGCAGTGGTGGTGCATTCCTTTATTCCCAGCACTCAGAAGGCAGAATCAGGCAGATCTCTGTTGAGTTCAAGGCCTGTCTGGTCTACAGAGCAAGTTCTACGACAGTCAGGGCTACACAGAGGAAACACTGCCTCAAGAAATAAAAACAATGAAAATCCAGCTATGCCTGCCTAAAATAGCCACAGCTGTGTATACAAAAAATATTTGTGTTGGTTTGAATAAGAATGGCCCCAATAGGCTTCTACGTTTGAATATGTGGTCTCTACTCAATTGAACTATTTGGGAAGGATTAAGAGGTGTGACCTTGTTGGAGAAGGTGTGTCACTGGAGGTGGGCTTTGAAGTTTCAAAAACTCACATTATTCCCAGTTAGTGCTCTCTCTGTGCCTCTTACTTGCAGATAAGAATGTAAGCTCTCAGCTACCGGCTTCAGCACCATGTCTGTCTGCTCTCCAGAATAAGTGTCACAGAATGTCAGTAAAGGCACTTCTGAGCAGTGGTTCTGTTTCATCTTGAATTGTATGGGCACTGGTCGCTGGCAGGTCTCATCAGGAGGAACATGAATACTAGAATAGCTCTGACTACAATGTTTAGTACCAAACAATGGGGCTTTAGATAGATACTGTACTTAAAAATAAATCACTAGCAATGGCGGCAGGGTTTCTCTGTGTAGTCCTGGTTGTCCTGGAAGTCCCTTTGTAGACCAGGCTGGCCTTAAAATAAGAGCTCCACCTGCCTCTGCCTCCCAAGAGCTGGGACTAAAGGCAAACACAACCACCACTGGTTGATTGGGGAGGGGGGCAAGCTAAAATTGCCTAATGACATATTCTAAATTCAGTGCAATTTCTTACATGATTGCTCTACAAATAATAGAATATCATTATGTTGAATAAGTGTGTTAAATGCATGGATGCCCATACTATGATGTACATGTGAAGAAGTAGTTTTCTCCTTACACATGGGTCCTGAGGATTGAACTCAGGTGGTCACCCCATTGGTCATCACTGGTATGGAAATTTTAATATAAAAGAGACAAGCAACACAAATTTGGTAAGTAAACTTTAACTGGGTAAATGTCCAGAAAAATAAACGCTATTGCTTCAAATGCATTTTCTTTCTTTTTTTTCTTCATTTTGATTTATGTAGTATATGCACAGGTATGTGAGCATGCATGTACTACAGTGTGCACGCAGAGGCTAAACGGCAACTTATGTGGGCTGCCTATCTTCTGACGCAGGCCCAGGAGATCCATTTATGTTGGCAATCTTGACAGCTATACTGATATTTTGTTTGGGATCTAACAGATAAAGCTTGACTGAATATCAGAACGTGGAGCTAAGCCACTAACTAGTCATAGATGCCAGGCAATGGTGTCACATACTTTTAATCCCAGCACATGGGAGACAGAGGCAGACAGATCTCAGTGAGTTCAAGGCCACCTTGTGCTACCTGAGATTGAATCTGTCTAAAAGAGAAACAGAGCTTATAATGGTATATTATCTGTATTTTCATAAACAAATCTTGCCTGGATATCAGAGGCAAAGGTAAAGCCAGTCAGGTAATGGTGACAGACCTTTAATCCCAAGATTTGGGAGAGAGAGGCAGATAGAGCTCTGTGAGTTCAAGGCTACCCTGGGCTACACAAGATCAATGCAGAAGCAGACCCAGGTGGTGGTGACCTACACCTTTAATCCCAGCACTAGAAGAAGTATAAAATGGGAGGAGAGAGGGGCTTAGCTGGTTAGCTTGCACCCAGTCTTGGTAGAGGTGAGACTTCTCCAGTGGCTTGGCTGCCTTGTTTTTCTGGTTTTTAGGTTGAACCCCAATTTCTGTCTCTGGGTTTTTATTATTTGTGCTACAATTGGCACCCAACATTTGGGGTATGAATTCATGAAAAAGCCATTTGCCTGAGGCACCACCAACAGACTGGGGCTGCACATGGGCTCCAGCGCCACCTCTCCACTGTGGGTTGCAGGCTCTCCTGAACCCCCTTCTTGGTCTGCTGACAAACTCGGTAGCTGCCTTGAAATCCAGTCGGGCTTCTACGGTTCTACGCAGCAATAATCAGCCTCATATCTTCATCAACTTTGTTGGTAAATTTGGTAAGATAATTGGGAATTCTTAAAGGGAGGAATTAGTTAAAACAGAGAGTATCCCCCCAACACATTAAAAAATGAGAAAAACTGTTATAATAGAGGAGTTTGGGTCTCTGTATGATAATATGTTAGAATAGAGGAGTTTGGGTCTCTGTATGATAATATGTTAGACAGTTTAAAAACGGATCAATTAAAGGAGGGAATATCTAATTTAGATGGGATTTATGGAACATCAATTGTAAATATTGTCAGCATTATAGTTTTTGTTATATCACCAAAAAGTTGATTAATCTGAGCGCTAAGATGCAGGACTTGGAAAAATCTAATAAAACAGATCACAGAGAGGTTCAAACCCAGACAGAAGAAGTTAATGGAGAGCCAGTTTCAGCATTGCATTATATAGAGGGGAACAGTATAGGATTTTCAGACAGCCAACCTTGATATACCCTTACAGAAATTGCCAAATGGCAGAGGCTCTGTCATAGCTAACTGGACTCCTGCTATAAATTTGGATTACAGAAAATTAGACCCAAAAGGTGCAAATTAGGAGAGATTGACTGCAAACTCTTAATGACTTCCAAAGATTGCTAGAAGACACTTCCCAGTTACAGCTCACGATTGAGGTAAAACCTGATGAACTAATTCATTTAAACAAAACCTTAGATGGCAACAAGGGCCTAAAAGTCCCAGGGAATTATCAGCTGAAACTGAAAGAGAATTGACTTTGATTGAAGAGAAATTACAGAAGACACACGTGGATCGTGTAGATTCAAATCTTAACTGCATTCTGGTCATAGTACTCTCCAAATATTCCCCTACAGGAATTTTTTGTTTGTTGTGTTTTGTTGTTTTTTTTTGAGATAGGATCTGTAATGATTTCAGCCACATAAGGCTGATACTTCTGGGTTCTAGGGGCCATGTATGTGCAGACAAGCCCTCAAGCAGAAGTGCCTAGTGGCTCCTGGGGATGCTAAGAGCCTCGCGTGACCCGTGTGCTGCATGGATTACATCATCTACGCATGACTCAGCTAAGACCTTGTGCATATATGTGAGCCCGTCATCTGTGTACAACTTAGCCACATCAAGCCCCTATATGCATACGCTAGGAAGCTTTTAAAAGCTGAACGTGCCATCTTCCTCTCTCTCTCTGCACACCGACTTCCCCAGGCCTGTGCACACCCCCTCTAATAAACCCCTAAGTGGTTTTGTTGTGTGTTCCATGTTTCCTTCTCACTAGCGCCAGGTAATTTCAGGATCTCTCTGTAACAGCTCTGGTTGTCCCGGAACTCACTTCATAGACCAGGCTGGGCTTGAACTCACATAGATCCACCTGCCTCTGCTCCCAAGTGCTAGGATTAAAGGCATGCACCACTACTACCCGGCCCCTAGAGGAATTTTAATGCAGAGGGAAGATATTATCTTAGAATGTATCTTTTCACTACAAACTGAGCAAAAAATTAAAAACTTATGTGGAAAAAGTTTCTGAGTTAATTCTAAAAGAAAAATTGAGACTTCATTAATTAGCAGAAATTAGAGTACTGTTTAATAATGATGAAATTAACAAATTATGGGAAGAAACTGAACCCTGGCAAAGAGCTTGTAGCAAGCTCTTTTTTTGGGGGAGAGATTAACAATAACTATTCCAAAAACGAGAGAATTCGACTTATAAAGAGAATGAATTGGATCCTTGCTCACATTGTATGGGACACACTAATAACTATACTACATTCTATACTAATGCAAGCAAATCAGGAAAGGCAGATTAAAAACCAGAAAATTTAAGTAAAGTGGAACAAAACCCTTATGATTCTGTCCAACTCAGAATTATATGCTATTCTTATGGTACTAAGGGATTTTAAAGAACCTCTCAACATAGTTACTGATTTGCAATGCAGAAACAAACCCAGGTGGTGGTGACCTATGCCTTTAATCCTAGCACTAAAGGGAATATAAAATGGGAGGAGCGAGAGAGGCTTAGCTGGTTAGTTTGCAGTCACCCAGTCTTGGTGGAGGTAAGACTTCTCCAGTGGCTTGGCTGTCCTGTTTTTCAGATTTTCAGGTTGAGTCCCAATTTCTTTCTCTGGGTTTTTATTATTCATGCTGCAAGAGCTCACACAAAGGTGATCCCAACACTTGGGATCACACACCATTAATCCCAGCACTAAGGACGTGGAGACGGCGGGGGGGGGGGGGGGCGGATATAGGGCTGGGCAGAGAGAGGGCTATAAAGTGGAAGGAGACAGGAGCTCAGTGCATTCAGCCTGAGCATTCGGTTTGAGATTTTATAGAGCTAGCATTCAGTCTGAGGATTCTTAGGGACAGGATTACCCTTTGATCTGAGGATTCAGCAGAGGTAAGAACTAGTGACTGGCTGCTCTGCTCCTCTGATCTTCCAGCTTTCACCCCTGATAGCTGACTCTGGGTTTTTATTAAGACCAACTAGAATCTCTCTCTCTCTCTCTCTCTCTCTCTCTCTCTCTCTCTCTCTCTCTCTCTCTCTCTTTCTCTTTTTAGTTTTTCGAGACAGGGTTTCTCTGTAGCTTTGGAGCCTGTCCTGGCACTAGCTCTTGTAGACCAGGTTGGCCTAGAACTCACAGAGATCTGCCTGCCTCTGCCTCCCGAGTGCTGGGATTAAAGGCGTGCGCCACCATGGCCCGGACCAACTAGAATTTGCATGACAGACAGCAAGCATGTTTACCTGAACCAACTTGGTGGCCATGATTCTTCACTTTAAAAAGTGATTTGATGCTTGCTAACATATGAGTGGCTGGATGCCTACTCTAAAATCCTTATATTTATAGAATAATATGAATTCTGATGCAGTGAGGTAACAATGAAGCATAGTTTTCTACATCATAAATACTTTATCATTTTTGTAGTTTTTATGCTGACAGATGAGTAACCGATGATACACATTTGTTAGACTCTAGACAGACACCAAACAGGTCATTCCCACTTGCAGCTGTATTTTTCTCCATCCTCATAGCTGATTCTACAAACAGGACCAAGGCTATGGTCTCCAAGCTAATACTAGTATGGTGCATAAAAGTTAACTAAAAGGGCCTCTCTCCCCACCTCACACAAGTCCTAAAGTTCACACATCCATTTCCTGGAATGCAAGGCCCCTCCACCACCACCTGGGACTCGGAGGCCCCTCATCAACCACTTTCTATGGAATTCTCACAGCCCTGTGCTCTAATGCTCCCTCCCACAAGCTTTAGAGCCCTACACTGCCCTGAACTTGTGCGCCAGCACCCAAAATGGGCAAGGTGAAAAGCAAGTTACCCAGTCTGAACCGGGTAAATGATCTGCTGTACACTTACTCTCACGTCTGTATATACTCTATGTATACTCACATAGTTTGAGGTCTGAACTCTTCTGGGTGTTTTCTGGTTTTTACTTAGAGAATCCCCCATCTGTGTGAGCTTTTAATAACTGCGACAATATTTCCTATTAGAAAACCTTGTAATCATTAAATTCATAGGGCTACTAACCTCCTTGTATATCTTGAAGTCAAATCAACTAAGTTCTTACAGTCCTTCAATTCAAATGGTATTTCACATGTATGCATTGAATATGCAGAAAGAAGCCATTTACAGCCCTAGGAAGTTGCACCAGTATGTGTTCCCTAGAGTTAAGACCTGGCTTGTGGAAGAACATTTTCAAACATTCTTCACATTCACCAGTCTCACCGGCATGCAATCTCTGACTTCAAGTGAGGACCAACAGTACACAACAGGTTTTATGCAATACCTAGGGTTTCTCATATGAGTCACTCAGGAAGAGAGACCAGAGATACAGTAGCAACATTTAAGGCATTCTTTATGTTCCCAGAGCTTGCCTACTTGAGTTCAGTGAGGTGCAAAGAGGGCAGATTTAAACTACAAACTTCCCCTTAAACTCTCAGTGCTTCTCACTTGAAAGCAATCTGATTTTGAGAGAGAAATGAGTCCCATGGAAAAGCTTTTCTGCACTGTTTACATTAGTAAGGTTCCTTACCTGTGTGAGTGGCCTGATGGCGGCTGAGTTTTGATTTGCTGTAGAAAGCTTTCCAGCACTCTTCACACTGATAGGGCTTCTCACCCGTGTGAGTTCGCTGATGCAGAGTGAGGTTTGACTTGTTGTAGAAAGCGTTCTTGCACACTTTACATTCGTAGGGCTTCTCACCGGTATGGATTCTCTGGTGTGCAGTAAGGTTTGATTTCTGCCAGAAAGCTTTCTTACACTCATGACATTCGTAGGGCTTCTGGCCTGTATGGGTTCTCTGGTGTCGAGTGAGGTGCGACTTGTAGAAGAAAGCTTTCCTGCACTCTTTACAGCCATAAGGCTTCTCCCCTGTGTGAGTCCTCTGATGTAGAGTCAGAAGCCACCTGCGGCGGAAGGCTTTCTCACACTCTCTACACTCATAGGGCCTCTCCCCGGTATGAATCCTCTGGTGTTGGACGAGATGGCACTTGTGGTAGAAAGCTTTTTGGCATTCGTCACATTCAAAGGGCTTCTTGCCTGTATGAGTTTTCTGATGTCGAAAGAGATGTGACTTGTGGTAGAACTCTTTCTGGCACTCTTTGCACTCATAGGTCTTCTCTTTAGTCTGCGTGCTCTGGTGTTCTGTGGGTGGTGACTTACCACGGACAGCTTCATGACAGTCCCCACAGTCATAGTGTTTCCTGCGTGTGTGACTCTTCTCGTGCTGGGGCCTTTGGCAGGAGGTTTCCACACAAGAATCTGGCTTTTCTCCTTGGTGTATTTTCTGTTGAACCTTTAGTTGTGCCTGAAGGCAGAAGAATTTGTTTTATTCATTGTACACATTGTCCTAACTTGGCTTCCTAATGTTTTGTGAGGTGTGATTATTTTTAACATGAAACCTCAATTTTTCATCGGATATTATTTCATCCTAAACAAACTGTGTCTTGAACAATAAGTGCTATTTAACAAAAGATTTGAAAAATACCCTGAAAAAGCCAGAGGTCTCTTGAATATAAAGTTCCCCCATTGAATATTTCCTTTGTGTAGAAAGATATGCCTGGTCAAAAATGGCAGGATGCTCTTTCCCCCTTGCTACAGAGACTAAGATATACAACATATGGGAGGAGTTTCTCAGTTACCATCACTGGGCTCTTTTCGAGCCTATATAGTATGGAGAAGTAGTACATTTCGACAGGAGAAAGATTTACAGGAAACCTCCCCAAACATTTCCACTCTTAATGTTCAGATTACACGTAGTCTGTGTCCACAATAAAAATTTTACTTACTTCAGCCCCTTCTTCATTAGATATATTGCTACTGGTAGTTTTCTCTTCACACAAATACCTCTCTTCCTTTTCCTGGATAGTCTCAATTGGAACATGTGCTTTTCGAACATCTAAAATAACATAAAAATATCAGTATCCATGAATAACCATATTATTTATTAACTGAAACATATAGTCCCTCAGTTTCCTCATGTAAATTTTATAGCAACATTGGATATGACAATCTATTCTTTCTTTTGTTTGTTTGTTTTGAGACGGGGTTTTTTTATGTATCCCTGGCTGTCCTGAAACTCCTGGAACTCAGAGAGATCTGCCTGCTTCTGCCTTCCATCCAAGTGCTGGGCTTAAAGATGTGCGCTACCACCACCCGGCTGACAATTTAATTCTTAAATAAACTAGTACAGCTCTGGAGAGATGGCGCAGTGGCTTAAGTGTTGGCCATGCATGAGAACTGGAGTTCAGATTTCCATAATTCAGGCAGGCTAGATTAAACATTGGATTTATAGGATCAGAAAGCGACAAAAGAACCTTAGGGGGAGCTGGCAAGAGACCTTACGGATGACGAAGAAGAGCGATTAAGGATGATTTCAGGTACCAGACTTGGGCCTCCACAGTCAGACACGTTAAACCTTACACACCTCAGGCACCGTGAGCATTTCTCTCAGTGCCTCTGCACTTTCAGTTTCCATGGCTGCTCTTGGACAAAGGAAACCCAAACAAACAAATAACAAACCCTCTCCATAGGAACTGTCGGTGTCCACAGCATCTCTGACTGGTGATGATTTCTTTCCAGGTTCTTGGAGCACAGGATGTCTGGTTTTAGAATTCCAAGAAATGTGACTTAAACGTAACCAGTTTCTTCTCCAAGGCCAGGCTGCTGCTATAGAGTAAGCCACAATGCTTGATCCACATTGCTTGACTCAATGGTCAGAACACTGTTACCTCCTCCACTGAGGAATGCTCGTCTGCAGTTTTTAGGTCTATGACTTTGATTCTCCAAGAGGAGAACTCACCAATGTAGCTAGCCTCTCAAGTTTTTCAGGATCTTGTTATTCAGTCTTATTTTTAAGTCAGTCAGTCAGTCAGTCAGTCTCTCTCTCTCTCTCTCTCTCTCTCTCTCTCTCTCTCTCTTTGTGTGTGTGTATGTGTATTTTGTTTTCCATCGGACAGTGGTGGTGAATGCCTTTATTCCCAGCACTCAGGGGACAGAGGCAGGAAGATCTCTGTGAGTTCAAAGTCATCGTGGCCTACAGAGTGAGACCCAGGACAGGTAGGGTTGTTACACAGTGAAACCCTGTCATGAAGACGAAAAAGCAATCAACCAACCAATTAAACAAAACCCCATATACATACATACATACATATTTGTTGAAAATATAAATACATAGATATAAATTTTCCCTTCAACAAAACCAGTGAAATGGCTCGAAAGGGAGAACTCTCTAAGGACTGCAAAGGTCATGGGTCTGGTTCCCATGCCCAGCTGTCCTCAGCAATGGTGAAAACAGCACACTAAGACTAGCAGCCAGCTATCTCTCTTCTGGTTCATCTCCTTTATTCAGTATTCATGCACAGACCTGGAAAGTTCCAGACTGAGGCTTCTGCTTTACTCCAAGGCCCAAATCCATGCTCCAACTTAATGATCAACTCAGGTTTGGCTGTGCAGTGCCCTGCAAACAGGGAATCATACAGACATGGCGTCAGAGTGCTGTCAAGTCCACTGAAGAAAGAAGACAACAACCCCATTTCTTTGATTGGCATTATGGTTAGTGCATTCAAATTTGCTAGTTTTACACTCATGTTCTTTAGTCTTTGGAATATTACTCCCAAGTAACACAATACACAGTAAATTATGCAACATAATTTTAAAATTTCAATAAGCAGATGACAAGAGGAAACAAAAAGATGAAGCTGGAAAGACAGCTTTGATGCAGAATATTATTTAAACTGTGCTATATTCATCTGTGCTGTGGAACATTTGTTTAGTGATGCAAAGATGAGTTGCATTCTTTTATGTTGCATTCGTTTAACTCTGTAAAGCCGTGTCACTTTGCCTACCTAAAACACCGGATTGGTCTAATGAAGAGCTGTCTGGCTAATAGCTAGGCAGGAGAAAGGAGAGGTGGGGCTGGTCTGTAGAGAGAATGAAAAGGAGGAGAAATCTAGGCCGAGGAAGACACAGATGAGAAAGGAACAAGAGAGGAGAAGGAGAGCAAGACTCCAGGGGCCCAGACTCCCAGCCACACAACCAGCCACACAACCAGCCACACAACCAGCCACACAACCAGCCACACAACCAGCCATGGAGCAAGGAGGAAAGAACGGACTAGAATGGGGAAAGGTAAAGGCCCCGAGAGAAAAGGTAGGTGGGATAATATGAGTCAAGAAAAGCTTATTTGTAGTTAGCATTCACAACTAGAGTAAGATTCTGATTATTTGGGAGCTGGGTGGCTGGTCTCTAAAAGAGTTTTAAAAAAAAATCCAACTTAAATGCTACTTAGGACATTCTAGACAGAGATAGTGGTTTTAAAAAGAACCAGCCATAAATTTTCCCGGAGTTCTTAACTGTGACCTTGCACTTGGCCATTAGAATAACTGCAAAATTGAACCTGGACAGTGATAATGCAGTGAACAAAGGTTTCAAGTTCCCAACAAAACACAAAATCAGTTGGAAGTTTCAGAATCTGATGCCAGGAATATAAATTAATATCGATAATAAGAAATGCATGAAAGGCAGAGGCAGGTGGATGCCTGTGAGTTCAAGCCCAGCCCGGTATACAAAGTGAGTTCCAGGACAGCCAGGACTACACAGAGAAAACCTGCCTTGAACACCCCCCCCAAAAAAAAGAAAAAAAAGAAAGAAAGAAATACATTTTTATGTTTCCTTAAAATATAAATACAGGGACTGGAGAAGTAGCTCATTATCAGGGCACTTGTCCAGTAGTCAAGATGTCCTGATTTCCGTCTAAGCACCGAATAAACCAGCGCTGGTCTCACATCCTTGATTCCTAGATCAGAAATTCAAACTGTGCTATATAAGAAATACAAATCCAGTGTGACATACACGAGACCTGTGTCAAACAAACGAAACAAAATATGGAAATACTACATAGCAATCGTCTCCCACTGTTAAGTATGTGTGTGAATAAGCAAATACATTTTTAAAAAATTATTATTTATTTATTATGTATACAGTATTCTGGCTGCATTTTTGCCTGAACACCAGAAAAGAGCATTAGATCTCATAGTAGATGGCTGTGAGCCACCATGTGGTTGCTGGGGATTGAACTCAGGACCTCTGGAAGAGTAGTCAATGCTCTATACCTCTGAGCCATCTCTCCAGCCCCAAGCATATACATTTTTGCAGAGAAACTTGCACTATCCTCATTGCTGTAGCACTGTTCACATAACCCACGATACATGGTCAAGTCGGTGATGCTCAACAAAAGAAGTGGTAGAGAATGTGGCATACACACACCTGCATGGGCACGGTGGCATGGACACAGCTGGAGGGGAGTTTTGTGAATGACACAGTAGCCTGAAATGGGCTGCAGCTGTGCTTTGAGCTGCAGAAGGCTTAGCCACAGCGGTGGTAATGAGGTAAGGAGAACCAGAGAGCAGATACCTAGGTCTCCCATGAAGGAGAAGGGGCTGGTAACACCCCCTCACAAGACTCACACAATCACGCAACAGATTCCGTGAGGGAATGTGTCTGCTCATCCTCGGGGTTCAGAGTTTTCAGTAGGAGCTGCTTGAGATTCATCTTTGCTGTCTGCTGGATGAAACTCGTTTATTCATCAAAATAGATAAAAATGCACGGAGCTTTTATTCTGTCTCCCCAGCAATGGCAGAGAACATAAGTAAAATGTGACAGACACAGAAACAGAACCTGGCATGTTCCCGTCAGGCTTACAAGCTATAATTTACCTCAACGCTATCAAGTACTGGTCACTAGAGTGTGGAAAAGATGCAGGAGAAAGCCACAGATAAAAAGATGTGTGTAGCCACTGGGGTGCCTTTGGAAGGAACGAGAAACCTGGAGTGCTCAGTAGTACATTGGTGAATGTATACCTGCCAAACTACCTGAGTATTTCATAACAGCCGTCAGGAAGTTTTAGATGATCCTCATACAAAGGATATCTGAGCCGACAGACTCACCAGCTACCATCGTCTGATTATTACACACCAGCAAGTGTATCGCAAAGACACACTGTCCTACATGAATACACATGGGAGTGTGTCTCCTAACATGCCTATCAACTTACTATGAGCAGTGAGCCATGTTCTCTCACTTATCACCAAGCAGAAAGCTAGCAGGTTTACAGAGGTTAGCCTCACCCACGAATGCCAGGCTGCTGTAGGTCTCCAGCATCACATCCCTGTAGAGGGTCCTCTGAGCAGCATCCAGCTTCTTCCACTCCTGCCACGTGAAGTCCACAGCTACGTCCTCAAATGACACTGATCCCTGTAATGACAGATGAGGAACAAAAGGGGCTGAGGGGTAGGACTATGGCTTGATCAAGTGAGACCCCTGAGAGGTCTCCAATGGGAATCATAGCCCAGGTGACCCAACATCCAGAACAGCTTCAAGGCAACTGGCTGAGACAATATAGCCTCACAGACTAGTACAGCTAAGATTTACCCATAATCCCAAACTTTCTCAGGATCCCCATAACATTACCAATGCTCCCAATAAGCAGGAGCTAACATAGAAAACTACTACCAAATTCCCAAAATACTATTTATAAATGTTTGTTTTCATTTAAAGGAGATTGATTATAAATGATTAATGGTCATATTTAATCTCTTTCTTAAAAAATGGGACTATGATATAAAAATAATTAGAAAGGTAGATTATTAAATTTATTTTAATCCATAAAAACCTGTTAATCTCAAATACTTTACATTGGTATGGATTTTGGTTTATTGATACAAATTTAAGTTCAATTTTGTTATACTTTGTATATATTTCTACCCTTGGTTAAGGTATTATATTCATACAGCTCATTTAAAATGTAATATATAGCTAAGAAATACAAATTAGTAGTCACATGGGAGTCATGGGAAGGAGAGGAGGGGAGGAGGAGGAAGGGACAGGAGCAGAGAAAAAAGTATAGCTCAAAAAAAACCAATTAAAAAAGACCAAAAAAAAAAAAAAGACATGAAGATGGGAGGGGCATGTGTTGGGAAATGGGAAGAGGGATTGGAAGTGTCTATGACCAAGATACATTGTATCTATGTATGAAATTGCCAAAGAATAAATAAAATAAAAAAAAAACAAAAAAACCCAGATAAAAAACAAATTAGTAGTCATCTATAATAGTCAAACTTATAGTCATGATAGTTAGGTTTTCTAGATGTACAGAGATGTATTTCAGATGGATAGGTAATCTTCAAACACCTACAGAATATGGCATATAAAATGTTCTAAGAATTTAGACTTTTCTTGACAGTGAGACACATCTGTTCCTGGCAGCATCAATTACTTCAAGAGGATGATGGGCATCAAAGAAGTTCCCTATGGAGTTTGTTTTCATTGTGGCAAGGTAGCCATTTGGGCAAGAAAGTGCTCTCAACTGGACTGTTTGACAGCATGCTGTATAACACAGAAAAGTGACTGCTGAAATTGGCAAAACAAGATGGGATAGTTCTTCAGGGTTCCTGTTTCATGGAAGAGTCTGCCAGACATTCTGCAGGACACAGAAGAAAATGATTGACAAAGTGCCAATATAGAAAGGGCAGTTTCAAATGTCTTGCTTCACTGAGAAGTCTGCCAGATCCTCTAGGCCTATAGGCTGAACATGGATGACCCAATGTTACAGAAGAACTTTGGGTGACTGTCCAGAAAGCCAGATATATCTATCACTTCTAGAATTTTGGAAGTTACTTACAATGTACTTCTAGTTTACAGAGGTATTATTGTATCCTTCTGGGGTCGTTAATGGAGTTCAAGACTAGTTAGTTACAATTCTCCTAGTTATGACAAAAGAAATTAGATATAAAATGTTAGGCTCACAAAGATAGGATAGATAATAAAATATTTCCTTTAATTTTGCCAAAAACAAATAAACTAAATATTGTACCGTAACTCTTGTATGATAACTGTTTTGTTATAATTTTACAATGTTAAAGTTAAAATCTTCCTGTGAGTATGTTTTATGGCCAATGGTTAATAAAGAAGGTTATCTGACCAATAGCCAGGCAGAATAGAGCCAGGCAGGAAACCCAAGCAAAGATACAAGGAAAAGAAGGCAGAGTCTGAGAGATGCCAGCAGCCACCTGTAGACAGGCTGCTCGTTTGTTTTCCAGCCGCTCAGACCCGAAATAATCACACTGAAACTATATTAATTAAAACACTGCTTGGCCTATTAGCTTAGAATTCTTATTAACTAACTCTTATACTTTAAATTAACCCATTCCTATTATTTTATATCTTACCACAAAACTCATGGTTTACTGGTAAGGTTCCAGAGCATCCGTCTCCTTCGGCAGCTACATGGTATCTTTTCGACTCTGCCTTCTTTTCTATCTCTGCTTGCAATTCCTGTCTTGTTCTATTCTATCCTGCCATAGGCCCAAGAAACTTCTTTATTCATTAACCAATAAAAGCAACACATATACAGAAGGACTTCCCACACCAGCCACCAGAGAAGCAAGATATGAGGTAACAAGTCACAAGTCTCATGGTAAAATATAGAATAATAGAAATGGGTTAGTTTAAATTGTAAGAGCTAGTTAATAAGAAGCCTGAGCTAATAGACTGTAAACAATATTAAGCCTCAGAGTGCGGGCAGAAAAGAAATAATACCCTCAAAGAGTAACAATACAATTAAAAAGGGAAAGGAAAGGTTTGTAGGAACGCATTTGCAGACATACAGGTACAGACAGAGAAGTCGTGCATACCCTGGCCAGGTTTTGAGTGCAGGCCCTGTTTTTCTTAGGGAGCCTCTTTTATCTTTTTCCCCTGCCTCCTGTGACTGACACACCAGGACTCAAGACCTTAGCAGTGGCCTTTTTCAGAGTGGAGGAATGTACCTGTTCTAGACTCAACAACTCCAGAGCTTCTGAGTCATTCCCCACCAACAGTGTCTGCCCACCACTGCCCTGACCTCCCCAGCGTGAGAAGTAGAACTGAAGAACCCCACCCTCACCCCCCAGAGGTTGGTCCTGGGGCTCTAATGGTAGCCAACAGATTTATCAGTGCTTTTTGTATTGGGAGGGGAGGGAGCGGTCAGGGTCATCATCTATGTACCTGTCTACACATCTTTTGCTACCTCTTTGGGGATTCCTTAGGCACCTCTTATACGCAGAGGACTCTTGGCAAAGTTCAGGGGTCATGAAAGGCAGACCTGTTCATGGATTCTGTGCATCTCCAACTGGCTCCAGGTCTGCCTCTAGTCATATGTACAGGAGGCCAGTGTGCAACTGGGGGAAGGGGAGGAGAAGGGTAGTTAGTACCTGGAGGCCTGAAAAATGCCAATTCTTGACCGGGGCTCAGTTGGTTGTTTCCACAAAAAAAGGATAGACTCCTGAGGGCCCCAGCCTTTGCTCTCAACTACTCTGGAGACCAGTGCAGGAAGGTCCAAGTTCAAGGCCACCCTGCACTCCCTATAAGATCCTCTCCCAGAAACCAAACAAACAAAAAACCAAAACCCAAACTAAAAAACCAACAACAATAACAACAAAGAAAACAAAACAACACTGGGCAGGTGACTCTTGGCAAAATGTTTGCCTAGCAATCCCTAGGTTGAGCTTCAGTAAAAAGAGCACACAAGCGCGCGCGCGCGCGCGCACACACACACACACACACACACACACACACACACACAGAGAGAGAGAGAGAGAGAGAGAGAGAGAGGGAGTAGTTTCTTTCACGCCCCAGAAGACTGC
>NW_004949113.1:1370289-1408843 GCF_000317375.1 Microtus ochrogaster
AGAGAGAGAGAGAGAGAGAGAGAGAGAGAGAGAGAGAGAGAGAGAGAGAGCGCGAGCTGATAGAGGGAACCATCTGCTTCAAACAGTAAGAACGTGGTTCTCGTGGTCCTCTGGATTCCAACCTCGTCCTGGTGACCACGTTTTTCAAGGAAGTGAGTCTTGCAGAGGAGGTGGTGAGAGACCCAGGAAAGATGAACTAGACAATCGAGCCAACGGATACGTGACATACAGGACTAGATTCAAACAGTCAGAGAGGCAGTCACAGCAGCCCAGAGATGAGAGATCCTGGAGACTCAGAGGAACGGTCAGAAACACAAACCCAGGCAGAGCAGAGCTACAGCAGCAGGTGGGACCCGGCGGTAGGAGGGGTCTGGGAAAGGCTGGAACACTAGGGCAGTTGTAGGAGGCGGCGAGCTGGGTGACTGTCAGCACTCAGAAGATAACAGTCCCTTAGGTTCCCAGAGCTGCAGGGGAAGGAAACCACAGCCCTATGCTGCAAAGGATGTTTAAGAACTAGGGGCCCTGACCTGAGTACCCAGCTGAGACAGAAGACCTGGTTTCGTGGCACAGAGCTCCCCGTGAGTTCCCCCGGTGTGACCCCGGTCCCAACTCCCGCGCGGCGGTTTCACCGGCCGCTCGTTCCACTGTGGTCCTGTCCGGAACAGCGGCGCTTTCCGACTAGTTACTGATGTCCTCCAGGCAAGACCGCTGCACTCCAAGGCAGCGCTCGAAGAGAGGGTTGCAACAGGACCCCAGTCCCGGGGCAGAGAGCCAACAGGGAGTCCGGCTGTCCGGAGCCGGTCCAGCCCTGACTGCACAGCCGCGAGCCGGTCCAGCCCTGACTGCACAGCCGCAGGCAACCGAGTGCACAGCTGCCCTCCCGCTCAGCACGCGCCTCACTCACCATCTCCAGCTTTCCGAGCATCCCGAGTCCTCACTCTGTTTCTCCCTGCACCACTCAGGCACCAGGCCACAGAGGTCAGCACAAAGTGTCCAGGAAGGGCCTCCTGATAGGGGGCAGTACCTGACGACAGGTCCCAAGATGGCTGATCAGAGACAATAACGGGCCCAGCAGACTGGGTCTTTGCTCCTGATTGGACAAGCCTCACAGTAATGCCTCTGATTGGACAGAACCTCACGCCTAGAGCCAGAGTGACAGTGTCTGGATCCAAGCGGTTATTGAGTGAACAATAACAGGTTGTCTTGGATTTTTCTAGAATTTTTGTAGAATCTAGCCCCAGTGGAAGAGTTACATTTAACTTCGTACACATTAGCTTATCTTATATATTAGAGAGATAGATGATAGATAGATAGATGTGTGTGTGTGTGTGTGTGTGTGTGTGTGTGTGTGAGAGAGAGAGAGAGAGAGAGAGAGAGAGAGAGAGAGAGAGAGAGAGAGAATCTTATCCAACAATGGTCTGACCAATTTAATAATATTTCTGTAAAATTCTACTCTTTCGAGGAGACAACTTGAACCTTGATGGAAGCAATTTCCTAAAGCACAAAGTTATAATAAGCTGTGAGAATTTTAAAGCTTTTAAATTAAATTTTAGAATAGTATACAGACTGATGTGTTTCACGTAACACTCCCACGCACTTTTTTCTCTATTCTTTGTCCTCATTCAGTCTCTCTTCTTATGCTCTCTGCCTATGCCTCCTACATCTCTCTGGTTGGTTGTATTTCTCCCTGTTGGCAAGCCCTTAGCATTCATATCCCAACAAGTGTTCGTAGGGACAGGCAGCATGGCAAGGCGGTTAGGGGTGCTGTGAGATGTCCAGCTGGGAAGACTGCTCAGACAGTGGCTCAAGCCAATCGGAAGTCTTTATTGGATGGTGACTACACTGTGTATCTGAGAGCCCAGTGCAGCCTTGAACCTTTCCTGGGTTGGGCTTATAGACACAAAAGTCATACTGTGGGTTGACACAGCAGTTAGCAAGAACAATTATCCAGAAACAGAGCTACAAAAGCAAAAGGTCAAGGTTGGTACGTTTGGGACTTTCCCAGAAAGATTCCATGGATTTGGTCTTTGCTATCGTTTTGGCAGGAGTTGATGCTTATGTGCTTTCAAGGCCTGAATGGTACTTCCACCAGGGCATCAGCTGAGCCAAGGTCTGGAGGCCTGTTACAGGGCACTTGCAATAATATTTATCACTAGTATGATACTAACACAACAGTAAGAAGATACCAATACATATCTGTGATAAATGTTGTAAGATTAGCAAAGATCAGAGGTGTGAGGTGTTCAATAAGAGAAATCAACCTCTTCCAGCGGTTATGTAACTTTCTAAGCCTGTTTTGTTGACAATTGTTGTGGACAGATCTTTAAGATGATAGGTTTCCACAGAATATAATCCTCATAAATATTTTCTGAATTGACAGCCAATATGCGCTTTCATGGTTACCTATGAACAAAGCTTTTATCAAAAACTATAAGAAATTAAGAAGATATTCAACACATCAGTATTGGTTAGTAAACTAAGCAAAGGAACAGTGTTATTCCATGAAAAAGAGAAATAAACTACTGAGTCTTGAAAGTACACAGATCGATGGATATCTAAGTACTTTCTGTAGTCAAATAGAGTTACCCCTGGAAAAATATGTAACTATTTATGGAAAACATACATAAATTGCTTTATGTTCTATCAGTGTGTCGTGATAAATTGCTACTTTACTCTATGAACTTTCTTCCCCAAATCCATAGCCACAGTCATCAAAGCAGTAAGAAAATTCTAAGGAAATAAGACAACAAAGTTAAACCTAGGGGATCCAATGATTAAATACAACACTTTCCTTGACATTGTGGCTGGTATGCATGAAGAGAACAGAAAATTGAGGTACTAACTAAAGAAGCCTGAATGAAATCTACAATTTAGCACGTGCTAAAAATGTAACATCAATTGTTTAGCAGTGACCTGTATAGATATAGGAAGTTGAGGGAGTTGATGAAATTCCAGTTAGGTTGTTTAAGAAAAAGTCATCGAACTACCTACAAACCTAAAATTGTTAAAAAATAAATTTCTTTTAAAAATGGACAAATATTGCACAAACTGGGAAATATAAACAATCATCTATATACTCTAATTTTATATAAAATGAAAAAATAATAAATATTATATGTAAAACTAGCAAATACATATAAAAGTTCAATCCTTATGCAACTCTGCCTCTCTGCACTTAAGATAGGGTTCCAATTCATAGTAATTGAACATCTGCCTCTTGAAGAGGCTGATTTGGATGTCAAAATTCTGGAGTAATGATACTCACATATGCACCTGTGTCTATAAAACCCACAATTACAATGCCATTTATAGGCACTCTTAGTTTGGTCTTTGATTATTTATAGAAGTCTGCCAGAATATACATTTCCTATTTCCCATTGGATTTTTTGATTTATCCTCCATATTTATTCCATCATCTAGAACAGTATTTTTTTTTTTTTTTTGTGGTGAGACATATCCTCCACAGTGACTGGGAATGAGTGGACCACTTTTGACTTGGGGCCCGTGAAAGGCCTCACAAGGAGTTTCCCAATGGTATCAGGTTGCCTTGTCTGTCTTTTGTTGATCTGCATTCATTGGTCTAATGTCGGCTTTTGCCACACCTTCTATATATACCTAAAGGCTGAGTCCTCCTATTCTTGCCATTTACAGAGGAGATATTATTCCTGGGAATTCCTTGTCTACAATCCCTTCTCAGATGTCCTATTCTACCACAATTAAAACATTTGGCATTTTGATGTTTCCTCATTCCTTTGGAAATTGCTTTTCCTACCCAAGATCCAGTATTATAGTCAAATGTCTCAAAATTCATTGTGTGCAGGATCCGTTTACCCATAAGTCCTGATCTAACCTTTAAAGGCCCAAGTATCTTTTTGTATTTTCAAAAGCAGAGATTCAATAAGTAGTCACCTAGCATCTGGGTTGCTGCCAAGGCCCATGTCTAGTTCAGTAGCTCTGCGGCAGCCATGATGTCCATAGCTCCTTTTACCATTGAAGGCCAAGATGATAGGGCTGCATAGAGTATGTCCTGCCCCTCATTGACTCTAACACTAGGAAGAACTGGCCTTGGCCTTACCCAGCAGCAACAATCAAGAGAATAGGTTCCATACCTTGCCTGGGCATCATGATAAAGCCGGTTGTTTTCACAGGGAGGATGGGGGAGTTGGCCATGAGAGCATAAGAGTGGGAGAGTTGGTCCCACATACTGTGAAGCAGTCTTTGTACACTGTACATGTGCATGCTCTCATTGCTAATAAAAAGCTGGATGGTTAATGGCTAGGCAGGTTCTTTGGGTTCACTTGGAAGAAGGGCAGAGTCAGAGAACCCACCAATGAGACACAGAGAGAAAACAGGTACAAGATGAAAATAAGACAATGTCACATGGCATAATGTCGATTAACGTAAATGTGTTAATTTAAATTGTAAGAATTAGTTAATAATAAGCCTGAGCTATTAGTCTAGCATTGATAAATATATTGAGTGTCTGTATCATTTATTTGGGAACTGATAGGTGGGAAAGTAAAGTTTGCCTACAAATGGTGTTCTGATGTGTGGCAAGAATTCCCATGTGAGACCTAGCAAAGATTAAAAAAAATGTAAACACACAAAAACCAAGTTAAGTGTAGCTTCTTGGTAACCCCTTTTCTCTGGTAGGCTCTGTTTGCTAGCATCAAGGAGAAGCACAACTCCTTTAAGAGACAGCAAAAATTGGTGTGGCTCTTTTAAGAGGCCCTGAAACTAAACATTTAAATGGGGTTTATGAGTCGTGGGTGGTGCACTATTAAGTAGTGGGTGTACACCCAAAAACTCCCCATATTCGAGGAAGTTAAGATACCTCATCCATCAGGTTATGGTCTCAGCAAATCAAGTGGGGCAGAGCCAGCCAACAAAGCAGAGACAGAGGTTCTAGCAATGCTGCTTAGCTCTTTAAAGAGGCTCATAGTGTTAAAAAAAGATTACATATATGCAGTAAAGACACATTCAGACAGAAAGAAAAGAAACCCTCTCAACTGGCTACAGCTTGTTAAAATGTACATAGACTTGGGAGAGAAAAGAGAAAGAGTAGAGACAGTTATAGATTAAAAAACGTTTTTTTTTTTTAAATAAAGTCCTTAAAAAGAAATAGAGTGTTGCAGGGGAGAGCTGCTTGTTTGTTCCTGGCTCCCTGGCTAGCTTGGACCTGAGATAATCACATAGAAACTTTATTAATTAAAACACTGCTTGGCCCATTTGCTCTAGATTCTTATTGGCCAACTCTTATATCTTAATTTAACCCATTTCAATTAATCTATATATCACCATTAGGTCGTGGCCTGCCAGCAAAGTTTCAGCACATCCGTCTCCAGCAGCAGATCCATGGCATCTCTCTGACTCTGCCTTCTTCCTCCCAGCATTTTGTTTAGTTTTCCACACCTACCTAAGTTCTGCCCTATCAACAGCCCCAAATCAGTTTCTTTATTCATTAATGGTAATCACAACATACAGAGGGAAATCCCACATCACAAGAGTAAAAAATAAGCCACATAAAGATGGGAAATACACAGAGTCTATACATTCTATTTTATTGTGTTGTGTTTAGATTTTCTGATTGCTAATGAAGGAACAACAGCTGCTAAAACTCACTGTATTATGAAAATTCCAGTGGTCAGTGGTCATGTAATTTTGGATCACCTGTATTTGACAGATGGTTACATCAAGTCTGTTTACTTGAGAATTAACTACTGTCCATCTTTTAAAGACTTATAATAAGTCACACATGCTTATCTAGATTAAAGATTTTGATTTCCATTGTTTCTGGGGTTTCTTGGGATGTTCATCACACTTTCATTCTAGAGTTTATCAAAACAAAGCTATTCTCTTTCTCTATTATGAAGATTTCTAGGTTGGGAAAAGATTTGCTCCTAATTTGTTATTGAGGATATAATGCATTTGTGACTCTGGCATGGAAACTTTTGTTTTTGATAGTTCTTAGGAAGGAAATTTGGAATGCCAGAAAGTGTTGGTAGAATACAGGAATGCCTGTGACCTTCCTCAATTTCTAGAAAACAGGAAAAAATTAAATTTTTGTCATAGTCAACACTTAGAAGCCAGGTTAGGAAGCCTCATGTATGATTTCATGGTTTATATTGAACAGAGTCTATCATGGGGAAAATGACCGAAGATAAGTCCAGGAGCAATCGAACACTTCTTTATCTTTAGGTATGTCATTTTATTTGGTCATTAATGTGAGTACTTGGCTCCATTAGGACCATGATATGGATGGTTCTGTCTCCCTTATAGAGAGGGTTTTCATGAGAATTATGAAGAGAGATTGTGGTTCACAGACTTGAAATTAAACTGGTGGCCCATTCCAGTCATCCCAGAACTTAGAGGAGTGGGAGGCACAAAGATCCAGAGCTCAAGGTCTCTCCTTGGCTCCATGGGGAATTTGAGGCCAGCCTGGATATCAGTAGACCTTGTCTCAAAATAATAAAAGGGAGAAACAATTGGGGACTACACAGGAAGACACTCTCAATCCTCTACTCAGCAGCAAAGACTCTGGAGCATCAGATCCTCTGTTCCATTCTAGGAACTATTAGAGGACCAATGAGCAAGGGCCTGGGAGTCAGAAGAAAAGCAGGTTTTTTGTATGGACTGAATGTTTCTGTGCCCCTTCTGTCTCAGATATGTTTCCAGGCTTTGAATTCTCAGATTGATGTTTTTAGTTTAGAGTGCCTGTGAAAGCCAGAAAGCATAAAATGGATCGTTAGAAAAGAAGAGGAGAACAGGCATGGAGGGAAGTGGGAAGGCAGAAGAAATGCATTGTGGAAGGGGTAAGGAAATCTTGCAAATGGAAAGGTTTAATCCTGTAGAGGAGAAGTGCTGTGGTGGGGAAAGGGATAACCAAAACTAAGGTTGGAGGAAAAAAAATTCATTTGGAAAAATATTACATTTTAAGTCATTTGAGGGGCTGGATAAATAGTTTAGCATGTAAAGATGCTTGATGCCACCCATATGATGTTGAGTTTGATGCTGGGAAACCACATGGTGGAAGGTAAGAAAATGATCCAGAAAATGATGCTCTGACCTCCCCACATGGACCGTGGTTTGCCACCAAACCTAATGAATGGAGCGGCATCCTTGGAAGCCTAAGTAAAACAACTGAATGAAGGAGTCCTGCATGCATGGATAACGTTCCTCCCAGTAGACTAAGTTGACTAAATAAAGGTCTCAATGCTGTGAGATTAGATCCCTCTGAGCTGTGAAGCAAGGGGGGCTCCAGTCAAATATTATAGGCTGCTACCAATGTAGGACTGTTTTGAACACACTATACACTTGGCATGTAGGACATTTAGAAGTCATGTTGTATCCTGGATGGAGTGGGGAGGGCCTTGGACTTCCCACAGGCCAGCATACCCTGTCCTCTCTTAGGACTGGAAGGGTGGGTGGAGGGTGAATCGGGGAGCGGGAGGGAAATGGGAGGAGGAGAGGAAGTGGAAATTTTGAATGGTATTTATAAAGCAATAATAAATACATAAATAAGGAACCCTGGTATGTCCAGTAACGCCATCCAAGCATGAGCCTAATGAAGCCATGATTTATGTCAAAAGGAGTCCTCGATATATTGCCATAATTTATTGACCAACTTTGTCAAGTAAATCTCTGTACAGGACAAAAACTTCTCTATCTTCATATGTCATTTTTATGAATAGTCCCTTTGTTAGTATATTATTAAAACTGCATGATTTGAAAAAAAAAAAAGAAGTCATGTTGTATCCATGCTGGCTAGCTTCAGCAGTACTAGATGCTTCTAAGCAAGCTACTGGATGGGGAAAGTTGGAAATAATTTTACTCATCTGTAGACCCTGCATGTTACAACTTGCCTGGCAAGATATTCTCTGTGTGATAGTGTGTTGACTATTTTAGGAACAATGAACTTTGTGGTTTGATTTAAGGACTACCACATAGTAGGGAACTCTTGGCTGGTTCTGTAAACCTGGTTCAGAGCCCAGTGACTGAGGCCGGGGTGATGTAATATGGAAATTTCTTTGATTCTAGAGATTGAAACATTTGCTGTATATCACAGCCAGAATTCATAACATACCTCTATGTCACTAAGACATAAGACTGCTGCCCTACTGTGTACTCAAACTGATTGTTTAGCTCACTCTGAGAGAACAGTGTAACAATTATCACTACTGTGATTGGTCTTCCTACATAGCCATCTTCTACAAACTGAACTAATACTTAACTGTAATCTTAAATTATATTCTTCTGTGCCCCCAGATCCAGAACAAATGTGTATCATTTGTATAAAATAACAAACATAGAGGTTGAAAACACTCTTTTTTTTCTTTTTCTTTTTGTTTTTTGAGACAGGGTTTCTCTGTGGCTTTGGAGCCTGTTCTGGAACTAGCTCTTGTAGACCAGGCTGGTCTCGAACTCACAGAGATCCGCCTGCCTCTGCCTCCCGAGTGCTGGGATTAAAGGCGTGCGCAACCATCACCCGGCTTGAAAACACTCTTAAATGAATATCCACCAAAACAGTTGAACACAGCAGTGTTACTGGGCAAACATGGTGTTTGCAATTTTTTTTGTTGTCTGGGTGAGTTGGGGTCAGTTACAGTCATTACCTTAATCCCTTGTAAGACTCCATGAATGATTTCTGTGAAGTCCCACTCCTGCCCCAGGTGATTCTTGCAGTAAAATTCAATAAAAGAGAGCAACAAAAGGGGAAGATATACACATTCTAACACAGGAACAGATGTAGGGAAAGAGATATAGGGGACAGGCACAGACAGACAGACTTCTTCAGAAAGGCGCAGATTCAGATTCATGCAACAGACAGAGAAGGGAAGACAGGGAACTTGTAGAAAATTCATTCCTGGAAATGACTCTCAGTGGAAGTGCTTTTATTTCTCCTTAATGCCACTCTTTAAACACATCACCAAAAGGTCATGTCATCAGTTTGTACAATACCAAGAAACAGTTTAAAATATTTTCATAACACATTTTAATGGAAACTATTATAAACTTATATGCAGAATTCAATGTATTCTGTGTCAACTTCCAGAGAAATATTTAACATTAAAATTTCTGTATTTTGTAAAATATTCCTGACATATTGTCAGTTGATGTCCATAGCTTCTCATAGGTGCATCAGAAGCAAATAATAAGCAAGAATTATAAGTAGTATCAAAAACATCATTGTTGGCACCGTCAGGATGAGCAGTAACAGAGGCATCATCAGTAGATTCTTATGCAGTGTCATGTCACAATGAATATCTTTGTCTTTGAGAAGTGCTGACAACGTGGAGGCTTAGTTCAGTGGTTTTATTATCAGATGTTGTTTATTGGGGGAGTGTTTGATTATAAAATGATGATATCCACATAAGTCACCTGTATGGAAAAAGAAAAATAGAAATCAATACAGTTACATTTCTCTGCTTAGCCATTCAGACAACAAAAGTTTCATGTTAGATGTATTTTCAATATGATTGGAAACATGAGCATTTTTTTCTAGTTTTATGTAATGCCTAAAGAGTCCTATACACAGCACAAAATTTATTTATCATTCATATTAGGGCCAAAGAGAATTATATTTATAGTACAAAAATCTTCATCTATTTTAAACCATTGCTATTGTCTAACTTACCTTCTTAAGCTCATGGTAATTTTAACTGCATGGCACTGCTAAATTAGATTAAATACCCATGCCATCACCAATGCCAAGAATTTCAGAAACCATATTGAAGATTTTAGCAGTAACATTGAAATGGTTGTTGCCCAAAGTGGAAGAAACTTGGAGTTAGTATTCTTTGTATAGCAAGTGTAGTCAGCTGGAATTGCAACATTAGCATCCTCAGGAGGGTCCAAAGCATCACCTGGTACACAAACAAGAACAGATTCCTGATCAATAGTGAATTTACCACACCCCTGTTCTCTTCTAAGCAAGTTTCAAGAACAGGGTCAGCATTTTGCAAAGGGTTTATGGTGACACCATTGTGGTTACCAGGAGCAGACTCAGGGTCAGCATGTGGTCTCCCCCTTGCATGTCCAGTGTAAATACCTAAAGAACATGTGTGATCCAGAGTGGTGTTGTGATTTGTCATTTTCTCAGATGCCTGAAGAGTGTCACCTCTGTTGCCTGCACATGAAGATGATGTCAAGTCAGTGTGGGTAGTAGGCTGGGGCACAATGCCATGCTTTTCAAGTGCATGAAGAAAACATTCTGCCTTCTTTTCTTCAACCTTTAAAAAAAATTTTGACATGTTAGTTTTCATTAAAAAAATCTCCTGATATTTATTCATTTTAGAACTTATCTGTTAATGTTAGGGTCTTGAGTTATAGTCCCCAAATATTTGTTCGTTCAGGGTAATTTTATCACTCTCACCACTGATATCCTGTAACTTCTGCTCCCTTTCTGTTTGAGTCAAAGCCCTGAGTTTGAGAATCTTAAAAGGGGACCTGCTCAGCCCTTTGCCTTCTTTTCTACTGCTCTTTGCTACCTGACATTGCCATCCTCTCTATAATGGGAAGATGTAAAAAGAAAAGGATACAATGTGTCCTCTCCTGTCTTTATGACCTGGATTTTACATTCCTGCCAAATTAGTTGACTGTGACAATCAGGGGCTTTGGGAACAAAAGAACCTCTCTCTTCTGCACCACACTAATGCTTTCCCCATGGCTTTCACAATTGCCCATTAGGTTCCTGGGATAACAGAACAGTGAGGGTGACTTTTGAAATGCATGAATAAAGTGTGCCACTACCCACAGCAGAGGGGAACTGTGGAGCTGAAGTAAGGATTCTGGGAGATGCCTTCTAAATTCTCACTCCCTGGCCATGACTGTTTTTATACATGGGTGATGGATGTAATGGTCTGTTCCAGCATCTCTGTGGTGGCTTGAATGAGAACAGACTCATGGGCTCATATATTTGAATGCTTGGTCTCCAGGTAGTGGAACTACTTGGGGGAGCGTTAGGAGGTGTGTTTTTGTTGGAGGAGTTGTGTGGCCTTGATGTTTCAGAAGACTGGTGCCATTTCCAGCGAGCTCTCTGTTTCTTGTATGAGTTAAATATAGCTCTCAGCTGGGCACCATGCCTGCCTGCCTGAACCATGGTGGTGATGGAATTGTATGTATCCATTGGAACCATAGGCCCCACTCCAAACAAACCCTTCCTTCTAGAAGTTGCCCTGGGAATGGTGTTTTATTACAGCAATAGAAAATAATATAACCATGATCCAATCACAGTCTGAGTGACATAGACAAAGCTGGAAGGCCTCACTTGATGTGCTGAAGGGTGTTCAATAGTGGATTATGCCAAAAAGAGTTGAGACAATTCTATAATGTTTGCTTAGAAAGGTTACATAGAACACCAACTGATTTAATGAGATACATTTAGGAAGTGTCAGTTTTGAAACGGCATTTGATGCTGTTTGTCAGAAGCGTGCCTCATCAACTTTTATTCCAATTGCAAATAATGAATTTTGTTCATTTTCATTTATGACACCTCAGGGAGACTCTTAATTTAGCAGTCTAGGTTTACCTTTCTGTATCAGGTTTGAGGACACTTTGTGCTACTTATATGAAAACTCAAACATTCCAAAGCTTACCCAACATCATCAAACAATGTAACACAGAGATGATGTCCAGTTTGAGAATGACAACTTGAACACATCAAAGCACAAGATATTTGTGAGGGTTAGACACATTTTCACATGCCGATGTTTCACTAATTTCTTCATTTACTAAGTATGCTTAAGCCACTTATAAAAAGGGAATAAAAGGGACACATGGTACAAGTATAGTTTTCCAGGACACATGCCACATAGAAAATAGAAACACTGAAGATGAGTGAGAATACCCTGAAGATATTTTTTTGAACAGTTAGTTATACAACAGGAGTACCAATTAATATATAGACACCATTTATTTATTTATTAGGATACATAATTTCTTATCATTCTAAAATTTTTTGGTGTGGAACAATTTTCTATATTCTGTCAATTATGTTTTAAATAAATAGTGATTGGTCAGTAGCCAGGCAGGAAATATAGGCGGGACAACCAGACAGGAAGTAGAGGTGGGTCAATGAGAACAGGCGAATTCTTGGAAGAGGGAAGCTCCCTTGTAGTCCTGTCCAGACACAGAAGAAGCAAGATGTTGATATGTCGCTGAAAAAGGAACTGAACCATTTGGCTAACACAGATAAAAACAATGGGCTAATGTAAGTTATAAGAGTTAATAAGAAGCCTGAGCTAATGGGCCAATCAGTTTATGATTAATGAAGACCTCTGTGTGATTTCTTTGGGGCTTAATAGACTGTGGGAACCGGGAAGGACAGAAACCTCAGACAACACATTATTATTGGTGTGTGTGTGGTCATGTGTGCACATTTCTATGTTTGTTTGTGCTAAGCTAGATACTAGTGTGTGTGTGTGTGTGTGTGTGTGTGTGTGTGTGTGTGTGTCAGAGGATAACCTTCAGAAGGTGGATCTGTACTTCCATTGGGAGAGACAGTTGCTCTGTGTGTTCCAGTCTGGCTGGTTTGTAGGTTTCAGGGCTGCTCTACTTTCAGCCTCCAATTTGGATTTAGGGATGTTGGGATTACATATGTGACACACTTGCTGTTTGTTGTGTTCTCTGGGATAGAATTCAGGTAATTAGGATTGCAAGGTAAGTGCTCTGTTCTGCTGGCCTGTGTGTGTGTGTCTCTGTGTGTGTGTCTCTTTCTCTCTCTCTCTCTCTCTCTCTGTGTCTGTGTTTTATCTTTTTAATGAAAAGGTGTGTGTTTGTGTGTGCAGGAGAGAAGAGAGAGACAGAGATAGAGATAGAGATTGGTTTTTAGCAGTTCAGAAAGACAATGGAGAAAACTCATTGCAATGTGAGCCTTTTCTTTCTCCTAAGCTAACCATCATCTTTGTGCCTTTGGGGCCTGTATACAGCATGTCTGGCTGTACCTCTTCATGAAGACTTCTATTTAATATTCTGTTAGCATGGGGAACTGACATTATCTTGTTGAATGAGTTTTCTGTCCTGCCCCGATCCCGCATTTGTTAAGTCCCAAAGAAACCACACAGATGTCTACATTAGTTATAAACTGTTTGGCCCAGTATCTCAGGCTTCTTATTTACTCTTACAACTTATATTAGCCCATTATTCTTATCTGCCTTAGCCACATGGCTCAATACCTTATTTGGCTGGGCAGTCACATCTTGCTTCTTCTGTGGCTGGGACAGGACTACGGAAGTGTCCTCTTCCCAGAATTCTCCTGTTCTCCTTGCCCTGCCTCTACTTCCTGCCTGGCTACTGGTCAATCAGTATTTATTTAAAATATAATTGACAGAATACAGACCATTGTCCCACACCATTATCTAGCTCAGGTTTGTGATTTTTATAGTCATTACACTGATTTTATAGTCATTACCAGATAATGGATTCTGAAAAACTCATGTGTTAATATAGTTTCATGCAAATCTAACATCATAAAAATGATCTCTAGTTTTATTTCAGTCACATCTTTGAAGGATAGAAACCACTACCTTTTGCTTTATTTGCCTCAAGAATTTGCTAATATTTCATTTCTGTTAGTGATACTGTGTTTTATATTCTAATCCTTTGCATATCCAAGATGTTGGTCCCTTTGTGCCAAGGGGAACACCCATGGTCAACACACTCATCACATTACCACTTACTTTCTGTATCAGCCTAAAAATTCTACTTTAGTCTAGAAATTATATCTGTATCAATCATTTTAATTTATATGCTAATTATTTTCACTGAAATCTTGGAAGATATCTGGCATGTGAATGTCTGCTTATTAAATCTCTTGAGATCTATCTCCATACTAGACTCTCCCTTGACCAATTACTCAATTTGATCATATTTAATAGCTAATATTAATTTAGAAACCAAATTAGATTAGACTTAAAAGAACATTTGAGTTTGGTTCTGACAATAATTACAGTTACTGATGGTTTCATTTGGTGTAATAATTATGTTGAATCTGCCCCTGTCTCCTAATGTTGAACTTAGATGATTCAAGGTAATTAGCTAGCTATTAGCCATTTGTAATGGAGATTGGCATTTGGTGTAAGTAGGGTGTAAAAGTACAAACTGATGATTCTCTGAATTTCCTCAGTGTCTGATGGTATGTCCCTCTTCTCATTTCTGATTTTGTTAATTTGGATATTCTCTCTCTTTCTTTTTGGCACTTTGGATAAGGGTTTGCTAATCTTGTTGATATTCTCAAAAAAACACTCCTTGTCTCATTGACTCTTTGTACTATTTTCCTTATTTCTATTTTATTGATTTTAGTCCTCAATTTGATTATTTCCTGCCATCTACTCCTCCTGGGTGAGTTTGCAAATTTTGTTCTAGAGCTTTCTAGTGTGCTGTTCAGTCACTAGTGTGATTTCTACAGGTTCTTTATGTAGGCACTTAATGCTATGAACTTTCCTGTTAGAACTGCTTTCAAAGTATCACAAAAGATTGGGTATTTTGTGCCTTCATTTTCATTGAATTCTAGGAAGTCTTCCTTTATTTCTGTTGAGAATTATTCAGTTCCCATGAGTTTGTGGGATCTCTGCAACTAGTGTTATTGAATTCTAACTTTAACCCATAAGTGATGCAATAAGACATGGGATTATTTCAATTTTATTATCTGTTGAGATTTGTTTTATACTGAGTATGTGGTTGATTTTAGAGAAACCCACAGCTGACCCAAGGTCCTGGGAGCTCACTGGCTCTTGAATGACAACTGGGAAACCTGTGTAGGACCAAACTAGGCCCTCTGAATGTGGGTGACAGTCAAATGGCTTGGGCAGCTTTGTGGGGCCACTGGCAGTGAGACCAGGATTTATTCATCCCTAGTGTGTGAACTGGCTGTTGGGAGACCATTCCCTGTGGAGGGATACATTGCTCAGCCTCCATACTGGGCAGACGGCATTGGTCCCACCTCAAGGGATATGACAGATTTTGTTGACTCCCCATGGGAGT
The DNA here is from genome assembly GCF_000317375.1 of Microtus ochrogaster. Classification (NCBI taxonomy): domain Eukaryota; kingdom Metazoa; phylum Chordata; class Mammalia; order Rodentia; family Cricetidae; genus Microtus; species Microtus ochrogaster. Next base: position 1,385,269 of record NW_004949113.1, read on the forward strand.
CCTCACCCTCTCTGAGGAATGGGTGTGGAGAAGGAGAGGGGCAAGGTAGGGGGAGCAGGAGGAAATGAGGCAGAGGGAACTGGGATTGGTATGTAAAATAAAAAAGTTTGTCTTAAAAAATTAAAGGAAAAAAAGAAGTAAAATAAATAAATAAAAACACAAAAGAAGGCTAATACTTTTATAGTTGCTGTGATAAAATACCTAGCAGAGATTATTTAAGGAAGAAGGGAAGGCTCATGGCTACAGGGAACTCCTGTTTGCCTTCCCTGCTGTAACTGACTGACTTTTCCTGCAGCACTTACAGTAGGGAAAATAATCAGGGAGGCTTTGTCTGTGGCAGTGGTCTGTTGCTTCTCACTTGCTGATAGACAGGGAAGCAGACAACTCAGAACTGGTTCCAGATTTAGTGATGACCAGTAAGACCACCACAGACAACCTTTTGCTAGCTATACCATATCCCAAAGCTTAAATAATCTTCTAAATGGTAACAAAATATTGAAAACATGATCTCCCTTCTCTCTCTGTCTCCCTCTTTCTCTTGCTTGGTGGTGGTGGTGGTGGTGGTGGTGGTGGTGGTGTGTGTGTTAATGCCAAAAAAATTTCCATCAAAGTGTTAATCAGAGGTCCCGTGTGATGGCAATGGATAAAGGCACTTGCCAGCATCACTGACACTTGGATTTGATCCCTGAGACTGCAATGGTGAGAGGAGAGAAGTGATTCCCATAAATTATCCTGTGACCTCCACATTTCTGCTATGGTGCACGTGTTCTGTGCTTCCCTCCATCCATCAGATGAATAGAGACCAGGGTGTCCTTGAACTGACAGAGAACAGCCAGCCTCTGCTTCAGGAGTGCAGGAATTAAAGGTGTGCACCAACATGCCCAGCCTCCTATTTTTGTTTTTCCTGCCTTTGTGTTCTCTGGATTTCAATGTGTCAAACTGGTAGACTGATGTAGCCTAGGGGTAGAAAGTTAGCAAACTTCCTGAGAGTGACTATTTATTTCCAATGATGATATACTCTAATTATTTGTGTATCTAACATATTCATTCTGGGAACAGGAAAGATGGCTCAGTAGTTTATAACACTTGTTGCTCTTGCAGAGATTTGGGCTTGATACCAGCACCCACATATTGACAATCTAAGGCCTTTTGAAAATATAGATATTAAATTTACAATTTATTACATTATGAAACTTACAGTTATGAAGCAGCTGTGAAAATAATTTTCTGGTTAGGGTCTCCACAACATGAGGAATTGTATTAAATGATGACAGCACAAGGAAGTTTGGAACTACTGCCTTAGAAAGTGACTAGCTAGCATGGCTATTCCCAGGAGTGAGGGTATGAAGGAGGTGGAGGATATGTTTGAGGCTGACTTACTCTTCTCTGACACTGTTCCAACTATACAGACATAGAAACACAAAGCCATCACTCCCCTCACAAGCAAATATGTTACTTTTCAAAGTAGAAGGAATTACCATGAAGCATGATTTTTTCCAGAGCATTCAGGCATTGCCTCTCCCAGAGAACTTAGGTTCATCACCGATTTCCTAATAACTGCTTGGTCCCTCTTCTTTATTGCAGAGATTTTGTTAGAGTATAAAAATTGTTTCTATATGTTCTGCAATGAAAAGACAGAGGATTAACTTTCCTGGTTTGATTATGAAATGAACTTTTTTGTTTTGGGGTGCACAATTTCAAAACTACTTCATTCCTTACCAGGCACAGAGTGTTGAAACATGAAAAGTAGAAACTATTACTTAAAAGTGAAATATCTTCTAATATACTTACCTATTTACATATTACTATGATATCATCAAGAAGTAAAAAAATATTTTTGCTATCTAGATTGAGAAAATCATGAACTGATAAATTTGGCCTTTCCCTATGACTAAGACTAAACTGAACTCCCTATATTTTAAAATTCCAAAATATCATATGAAATGATTTTTAATTTTATGGGCCCCCCCATCATCAGTGTTTCTCTTCTGTGTTTGGGAGGCAAAATGAATATTATTTTCCATTAATAAATAAACTATCACTTAATTACTAGTGTCCTCCATATCATAGTATCTGTGGAACTGCTTTAGAGAAACCCATTTCTCCACTGAGTCACATTCAAAAGTCATTAATATTCAACTTCTGATTCACACCAACCCTTACTCTAGGGCTCCAGGTTAAAAACAGGTTTCCTAACCTCCAGCAGCTCACCGTGATGAGGTCGCTTTACTATGAATAGATTAATATGTAATTACAACCCTAAAATATTGTAGATGTGTGAACGTGTCACAAAGAATCAGAGTGTATATTATTGTCAAATGCAGAACAAATATCCAGAAATCAAAGTGTTACTAAATGGTAATTGAATCTCAACATCCAGAACTGTTGGCTAATTGGGGAAAAATACTGTGTAACTGGAGGGAGAGTTTTCAGTATCCTCCTAGTGGAACCAAATAAAAACATGGTGTAATCTCTTCACAATGAAAACTTGGTTGAACACATTACAAATAGCTAAATTTCCACAATTTCTTGCTAGTGTAACTAAAGAAGCAAAGAGGCAGACAGAGGTGATGCTCTTTTATGTGATCCTGAAATAGTAATATCCAAAAGAATAGAAAACTTTCCTGCAATTATGCTGAAGAAAAGGGCACCTGGGTGATGCCTGGACCACTGAAATAACTGGACCCTTAAAAATGTATTCAGGTATATTTACAGAGTTATTTTTAAAATCAGTCTAAAGTTTATTTATTTCTGCAAACCATCCTTGATCAAGCACCAGGCATCTTCTATTATATGAGAACTGCACTCAATCTTCCACCCCCTGTGTTCCCAGCTCATTCTCTTATTGGGCCACCGCTGTCTGCAAGGACTTACTGCTCACGGGAACTTATAAAAAGGATGGTTCACAAATACTAAACACTTTTCTCTGACCCAATTCCCATATAAACTGTGATAGGTAGACCACTGCTGCATTATAACAAAATTCATAAGAAAATGAATTTCACAAAGAAGAATTTTACCTTAATAGCAGAGGTGCTGCCCTTGTCCTCTGTTGTAGATGCAGGAACTTCAGGGTTTTCAGAGAGCCTTTAGAATAGACACATGCAGTGATGGGTGAGTTTGGTCCTTAGAGAAACTCAGTTGAAAGATTTGTTACCTGTACAGTAAACAATAAAATACTGGAAATTTTACCTGGTATGCCACTGCCACATGGCAATACACAGATTAGTAGAAATGCATTAAACCAAGATGTCAGAGTTAGTCAATAAGAAGCTAGAGCTAATGGGCCATCAGTGATTTAATCAATACCATTTCTGTGTGGGTCTTTCGGGGCTAAGCTAGCCAGGCAGCCGGGATGAACAAGCACCCTCCTTGCAACAGAAATAATGTAAAGAACAGTCACCCAATTTACAATAACACTGACTCTTTTCACCCCATCTCTTATGGGAAGAGGGTCTTTCAGATTCCTCTACACTCCATGTACTCCTAGTCACTTGATGCTGTGCCCTCCATAGGCGAGGTTGGTGTGAAAGACACTGGGGTGACGGCTGCTGAAAGCCCAAACTCTGCAGTGTTCCTCTCTCCCTGAGTATCTTATCCAGACTCAATGGACCAGTCAGTGCCGTCCACTGCAGAATGATGCTCTTTTCTCAGCCTTCTCCTACTGTGGAAAATTGTTCTGGAAAATATGTCTATTTGCATGTAAACCAAGTATCACCATATCACACTAACAAATAAAAACAATGAAGAAAGATGCTGGCGGTATAGCCAGTAGGGTGAGAGCTAGCCTAGAATGCTTATAATGGCAGTGTTCAATCCCCAGCACTGCCTACAGGACTCAAAATCAATTCATTTTTTTAAATAATTGAACAAGCCTATTATTTCTTATGTCAAGAATTTTGTCAAGATATATTCAGATTAATTGGCATAATTAAAATTAACATAAAACCATATGTGAATTGTTTAATATGTCTAAATTGAGAAATTAGAAAAAGAAAAAAAAACCCAGAAAAACCTAGTTACATTTAGTCCTCAAAATCTTAAAGTAATTGAGTACTATATTTTTGGTTTTTTTTTTAACATGATCACCTTATTGATATAGATGTATATAATAATGCATAGCATAAATATAATGTATTTATTATAAAAATTCCATTTTCTAACAAGCAAACTTGCTGTTATATGACTATAGAGGACACATACTGTGGACTAGTTAGAGGTCTCTTTATTTATACAAAAATACCATGCGTATCAGAGGCTCACGTTAAATAAACAAACATGTTTCAGATGATAGTTTGAGACTGGAGATTTCTCAGAAACTATTTCTTAAATAATTCTGAATACAAGGTCATTAAGAGGCAAATAAAACCAAGAGAGAATTACATTTTTATATTATTTCCTTTGTTTCCTTTTTGAAAGAAGCAAGCTGTTACTGTAATTTGGGATGTAGCAGCAAAGTATTGACCATTACCCTTACCTCCACTATCTGGAAAGACTTCTTCAGTACGGATTTCAGTGGTCTGGGTCATCTTACTGCACTATGTCATATTTCTAAAAGTAATATATTAATATTCATGTAAAAACATTTACCAAACACTTTTTATTATTTGTTGTTTGATTTCCTAACATACATTAGAAATTTAACTTGTCTTTGAATCAGTTGATTAGTTTTGGTGACCCTTTCCCTAAAACTTTTTCTCATGTAAAAGAAAAAAAAGAATTTAGTCCACAAAAATTAGTCCATCCAAAGCATAGAAACACACACACACACACACACACACACACACACACACACACACACACACACGTAAAGACACTGGTTCCTCCCCAGCACATTTTTAAGACTGTGGTAACTGATGGTCACTCTTGTACTCAATGTAATTAGTGCCCTGATTCCACCTGTCATGTCATCCTCTGCTCCTGGAGCACCACAGAACCCCTCTCTATCATGTTACTTTGTGAGTTCTCACTGAATGTGATGTTATCTCCCACAAGATTTGTTTGTGAACCATAGAATAGATTCCCAGTTCTGCTAGCACTCTTACAAGCTACCATGGCCTGGGATATGCTCAAGCTGTTCCTTAGTAGTCCATTCATGAGTGAATCTTGACACCACAATGGGCCTGTTTCTATGCCAAACGAGCATTGCTATTAACTTAACAAGATAAAACCATGAACAAACAACAATAAAACTTAGTGGATATTTTCAGGTTTTTAGCTTGAGACTGTTTAGCATTCTTTGTAGAAAGTAACATGGTTTTTGCAAGTGGTGTCTTTGAAAAGTTGTAGCTACTGCAAATTATGAAACTGCACTTTGGACATTAGCTGTGATGATTTTTTGGATCTTTTAACTTGGAACAAATAAGCAATTTACTAATGCATATCCAATGTTTTATTGATACATGGCCTCACAAAAGATAACACAATTGTTCTCTATTGTGGAAGTAATCAATCAAGATAAGCACAGACCTAGCTCGACATACAACCTTCAGTTGTCTGCCAAATCAGTGTCTGAGATAGCATATCATTGACGGGAAAGGGTCTTAAACTCTGTGTTCATGTCCACCTGATGGGGAAGGCAAAGCCCCCTTTTATAGACACCAACAATTGTCATGCTACAGTTTGGCTCTCTATATTCAGATAGTCTACTGAGATTGAGAGACTTCATTACTGTAAAAACATCTCACATGAATGGACAAGTGATGGATGGAGCACTGTGGTAGGAGGAAGGCATGGGGTCTTCCACTATCTATGAAAGGGTGCTACACTGGACAAAAGAACCTCTGCATGTAGAGATGGTGTCAAAGGAGGAAAGTAACTTGTTGGCTTCTTGTAATACTGTGTGATAACTCAGATTGATCCCAAATTCTGTCAGCTCTCAGAAAGGTAAATGGGATGAAGTTCTAGTTCACCAGCTGATTTCAGAAAGGTTTTGAAAAGACAAGAAGTGTCAGATGGACGTAATGTGTTTGATTAATATCTGCAGGCTCATGTTTCAGAGCAGAATTGCTCCTGGGGAAATTATGGTTGAGTATAAACCTCATGTCCATGATCTACAAACAATTTTTCAGCCTAGACATACATTGATAATACTGTGGGGACTCTAACAAAAATCAAAAAAATTGGTTGTTTAAAATGGTATCTATCTAAATGCAAGAGAATCACGGGAAGTGAATGGACCCTGAGCTTCAGCTATAGAGAAACAAGCGAAAAAGACGTCAAAAGAAGGTGAGGACTGAAACACAAGGCTGTCTTCTGACTTCCACTTATATGTCATTGCGTGCACATACCTCGAACTCATGCACATACACAAACTCAAGTATAAATAAAGTGAGAATAAAAAAATGGTATCTATCTGAGAATACAACCAAAAATTAGTTTCTTATCTTTGAATTTCTTTAGTATTAATTATTCTTAAAACTTACCTGCAAGAAGGAATTGGTTCAGTACTGTAATGTACTTCTAAAAAAACCAAAAGGCATTTTATTACAATGCTAGAGAAATATAACATATAAAATGAGTAGACACATAGTATCAGTTTTTAAGACCAAGCTAGACTAATACTAATACTCTTTTGTATGCAGCTTCTTCATGTAGAATTCATCCATTTTCAAAGAAGACTTAAATTTGTCAAGGATAATATCTAAAATTTACCCCTCACCCATACACAGATGTAATGATCCTAAATGATCTCTCTCAGCCAGATGGAGAGCAGCACCCTTACCAGTAGAAGCACCAATTGACTGTATCACCAAATAGCTTCTGTGGTTCTTATTTGACTTTTGGGCTAATGACACTAGAAACAGTTTCTGGATTTACTGTGGAGGTCTCACCTTTAATCTTAGCACTTGGGAACAGATGCAAATGGCTGTATGGGAGCTCAAGGGCAGCCAGGTGTACAGAAGGAGTTAAAGGGCCAGACTAAATCTACACACAGAAAAACCCTGTCTCCCCAAACCAAAATAAACAAAAACAAACAGAAGGAAAGAAATTGGAACTTTCATTCATTTTATTTGTCTTTTTTAAAGTCAGGGAAACTTAGTGCCTTCCTAGCATTCCCCATGACTCAGGAAGGCATTTGACCTACCAACTAGTTGGCTGGGATTGTGGCTCAGTGGTAAAGCCTCTGCTTATCATGCAGGAGCCATCAGATGGTTCTCACCACCACAAATGCCAAGAACAACAAACTTCATAATAAAGGGACACAAAGCTGTCTCCATTGCAGAAATATTGACTCTCTTACCTCTTGTGGGAAGGAGGTTTTGGATTCACTACCTAGTGTGGTTACCACTGGAAAGTTAGGTATAAGAGACACTGTGACGACATTTGCTGAATTAAAAAACTCCACAGTGTTCCTGCCACTGCCACAGAGTCTCTCCAGACTCAATGGAGAAGCAGCTAATTCTTTGAAATACAGAATGATGTCATTTTTTAAAACTCTTTTTGTTCCAATTTTTCTTGTTGAATCCTGCTTTGCAGCATGGAAATGATGTACCCCCTTACCCTGTTCTATTAACAAAAACTAAAGGAAAAGTACTAAAGGTAGAGATAATGGGTAGGGTGTTTGCTTAGAATGCTCCCAAAGCATTGTGTTCAACCTCTAGCACTTCAGAAAACCAAAAACCAAGAACAAAGGGAAGAAGAGAAGAAAGGGAGAAAGGAAGGAAGGAAGGAAAAAAGGAAAGAAGGAAGGAAGAAATGTAGGAAAGAAGAAAAAAATAAAGAAAATCATCTCAAGATTGATAAGACTTCCTAAAATAAATACATTCACTATGGAACAAAATTTCACTGTAAAATGGGAGATTTCTAAAGAAAACAGAGTATGGCAAACTGTCCAAATGAGAAATTACACAGTGGTTTAAGAGGTTAGATGATTTTATTACATCACAAGGTAAGAAATTAATTAATGAAAGTGATTCATTATTGAAGTTTGTGACATACATTAGTGGCACTGAGATGTGTAACCATATGCAGTATAATATACAAGGAGAATTCCCATAAATTCTCAAGGAGAATCTGTGTTTCTAACAATCCTATTTGCTGCAAAGTTACTATGGAGGACACTTGCGATGTAAAGATGTTTTCTTTTTTTATTCAAAGGCAGTACAGATATCAGCATTAAAACAAATTAAGCAATGTTTTGACCATATATTTTCACAGTTGAAAGTGCTTAGAAATAGTTTCTTAATTCTGGCTTTCTAGAATATTTGAAAACAACAGAAATGCATTTATACTTGATTTCCTCAACTCCTGTTTGGGGATCTAAAATCTTTTCCTTGTTTTCTTTAGGGAAGGTAGGAGCAGATGGAGTAATTCTTACCTTTGTTGAAGCTGGCATGCTTTTTCTTCATCTCCTCTGGATCTTTTGCAGCTGTTCCTTCACTGCAACATATGTTTAAAAGTGATCATCATTTAACTATTCATCTAGAAACACTTAGCATGTTTTTTAAATTCTTTACTTTTAATTCCCTAATTATCTTACATTAGATATTTATCTTTGCAAATACATTTTTTAGAAACAGGATTTCATTACGCAGTCCAGATGACTTTAAACCCACTGTATGCATCATGTTGGTCTTGAAATCAAAGAGCTCTCTCTGCCTCCTGCCTCCCAAGTCCTGGGATTAAAGGCATGGGAACAAGGCCTGGCCAAATAACTTTAAATTCAATCTTCAATAATTGACGATGATTAATGACTGCTGTCCTTTCCACCTTTCCTCTCATTGAGAAGAAAAAATAATTCACTTTGTAATCAAAATACACACACACACACACACACACACACACACACACACACACACACACACACAAATGAAAGTCGTGCCTTTTCCATATGATTGGCTTTGAACGCTCCAGCGACCTTGTATTCATATGCTCGTGGAGTCGGTGCTCCTGTTCCATTCATCTGCCCACGTCCCTATGGCCCCACAGTCCTATCTCTGTCGTGTAGTTTGGAGGCCTTTCTTTGAGTGCTATGCTCTCAGTGGTCAGTATATGAGGAACTTTTTTTTGCTTCTAAGCATTCCTCTGCCACATTCTCAGAAGCCATGACGTTTGTGATACTTTCAAATAGTTTTAACAGTTCATTCATGTGTGAATGGTGAAACCACCGCCTGGCTGTTATTTTTTCCAGTAAACCTCTTTGTGTAATCCTGAGTCTTTATAACTCACAACCGGCTTCAAAACTCAAAGAAAGCAACGCGCCTTTGTCAGCTTTATTCTTCCCAGGTCAAGGCTAAGACTGCTGTACTTCAGGGCCTATTGACAGGATACTCTGGACCAGCAGTTCTATGTGCCTAGTTTCTGCTTTGGCTGTCATCACATGGTCTTGGAACTTGTCCTGGGGACTTTTCACCTGTGGTGTGAACCTTGTCCAAAATAGCACTGCTGCTGAAGTGATCTCCAGCAGATTATAGGAAAACCTTCAACCTTGACCACTGTGTTCAATGTCTTTTAGCAGATAACGATCCACAGTCTTTTTAGATCAAGGATCTAAACTTATTTTTTAATCTTCATATTTGATTTGCATTCCTGTTCACATGTGTGTGTGCATTTGTCAGTTGATCCGGTGCATGCTTTTAGGTCAGAGGACATCCTTGACTGGCAGTCCTTTCCTCCTAACTTAGTGTTGAGGCAGAGTTTCATGTCATTAACAGCTGTAGAAGCCAGGCTAACTAAAGTCTAACATTCTAGACAGTTTCCTGTCACCATGTCCCATGTCCCTCCAGAATCCCTGAGATTAAAGATGCCCACTAGCACATGAGGCCCTTTCTGTGTTCTGAGGAGTTGAACTCTGAATTCCTGGGCTTGTGTGATAAGTACTTTACTCCTGAGACATGTTCCTAGTCGTGATTTCCTAAGACTGTGCTATACCGTGTCAAAGTCACAAGCATACTTTCTCTGTATGCTTCAACAGTGTCAGCTTTACAAATTTCTGTTTGTTTTGTATTAAAGGAGGAATAAATGACATTAACTGGTTCTCTTCAGAGGGAGACACAGGCCCTCTAACTAGATTGCAAGTCTAATTGAATGTGCTCTTCACACAAAGCTTTAGTTCCATATTTAACAGCAATATGCTCATAAAACTAATTTCATTTAGGCTCAAAATTTTCTTTTAAAAATTGTGTGTTTTAGGGCCAGATAGATGGCTCAGCAGGGATACATACTTGTCACACAAGCCCATAATTTGAAAACCTGGAACTCAGGAAAAAGTCAGACACTGTGTAATGTGTCTATAATCCCAGCACTTTTATAGTTCATGGGAGGTGGAGATAGTAAAATCCCAAAGAAGTTTCCCAGCCTGCTCACCTGGAGTAAGTGGCAATGCCAAATAAAAGATATAACTTGCCTCAAATAAGATGGAAGGCAAAGTCATCACACAGTATTGTTCTGGGTCTGGGATGGGAATATCATGGCATGCATGTCCCCTGACACAAAAACAAGTATGTGAAGGTGAGGGATGCTAAACCATGTTTAGAATATATGGTATGTACAAAGTGTATTTTCAATAAAAATAAAGTACATACACATACAGGCTTTACTTTCTAATTCATCTGACTTTAAATGTACATGAATAAACAAAAAGAAAGGAATCATTTGCTTTTGAAAGCTGAACTCATCTTGAATACCAAGTGTCCTATGTTGAGCTGCCCTTGCTGTGAAGAAACTCCATGACCCAAATCAACTTGGGGACAGAGGATTCATTTGGCTTATGTGTCCACATCATAGTCCATGATTAGTGGACATCAGGGCAGGAAACCAAACAGGGAAGGAACCTGGAGGCAGGAGCTGATACAGAGGCCATGGAGGGGAGCTGCTTCCTGCTTGCTTCCTTCAATCACTGATTAAGAAAATGCCTTACAACTAGATCTTACGGAGGAGGCATTTTCTTAATGGAGTCATAGTTCTTTGTACTCATCATGGACAACTGTCCCTAACCAGATTAAACTGTTTTGGTGCACAGATTCACATCTGACCAACACAATGTCAAGACATTTCAGACAGAACAGGAAAAAAAAATAGCATCTGGTAATATTTCATTGTCATGATGGACAACCTAATGTATTTGATTGTTCAAAAATCACTTAAAGCAGAGTGAGTGATCTAAGAGATAACATGTTTTTAAAAAACTGCTTATGTTCAACATAGTATATTGAAAAAATATATAAGAAACAGAACAAAAATACTAAAATTATTATAAATTTCACTGTTGACAAAGCTGACACTTTGCAAAAAACAACATTAATGTGAAGCTGACTTAACTTGTCGAAAATTGCCAGTCAATCAGATTAGGAGCGACAAATTGTTGTTTTTAAATGGGAAGCTGAGCCCTGCTACACACTGTTCTTTTGTTTATGTTGGAACAGTCTCTTTTCCAGCTCACACTCCCTGTGTGCTAGGCTTTCTCAATATGTGCTTCTGAGTTGAAGCCATATTCCTCCTACGATTTTAGTGTTCATTACTTAAGCAATGTCACACTCAAGAACAGCACTAAGAGTGTAAAAAAGAGACAGTACCTATTTGGCTAAAGCACTGAATGTTCATCCGCAACTATCTGTATTAAAAACTCTGCTATCTCGTGTTGGTTTTCATGTAAGTCAAGTTTATATAATGTCAACCCATACTGTAAAGAAAAAAAATTTCATTTTATAAATTGACATGCTTCTCAACTGAAAATTTATCACAGATTTTGTAAACAAAAAGAGTCACAAAAGAATAGCTTTTCCTTCAGCCCTTGTTGCAGATTCACATACACAGGGGTTCTCTTCCCTTCGATACACCTTCCCCTGCCCAACATTGCCCGTGAACACCACTCATCTCCAGAACTTCCCACAAACACTCACTGGTTCCAGGCTTCTTAGCTCCACGGATATGTGCATCCATTGGCCCAACCCTAAAATGTGGAGTTAGGTTTGGTGTGCCTCTGTTGAATGACTGAACTCAAGTGGCATCTCTGGAGCAGTTTCTCCATCTGGTTTTCAAAACTATTTTTTCCCTAAACTAAAAATTATCTCCCAAACCAAACTTCATTTCCTATTGTAGTGCTCCAAAAATGCTGGAGGTAGACCCCAGACTCTAATGGTATGTAACACAAAGCGTGCTTGTTCTTCAGAAATAGCCAGGATGCAACAGTCCATCACCCATATAAAATGCTAATGAGGACCAGGGACAAGGACATGCAGGCCCTTTTAATGGGGGATTTAGGGAATTCTAAGTATCTTTGTTATAATCGGGCAGTCAGGGAGCAGTTACATGGGGCGCATGTTGATTGGACAGGGCTAGTAACATTTTCATCCACTGTGGGATTTTTCTGTCACATGGTCAGTAGCAGCCAGATCCAGCAACTCTGGGTCTCTCAGCCTTTTAAGGACAGGTTTGTAACTGTTTAGCTGATTGGCTAAACCTGACTGGGGAACTCCCTGGATGCAGACTTAGGTCATTAAGTACAATGAAGTTGCTCCTTGTCTAAGATGGAGTCACATTTTGGCCCCTTCAACTATGTACACAGAAAATTTGAAAATGTAAATTAAAAAATGTCTTTTTAGTATGTTTTCTTCAATGATCAAATTTCTGTATTTGCCTGTGTGCCTGTGACCTTTACTCTAGCCTCATCTCTGAGAGACAAACCACGTCAGTAGTTTCTTAATTGCACAGATTTTTTTCTACAGACATTTAAGTTAAAATTATTATTTTTTCATTGCTTGTGAGCATGTGAAGCATGTGTGGGCCCACATCCTTTTCTTGCTCATTTTGAAAGTAAAGCCCACATCTGAAACAAAATGTGCTGTGCTGAGCTCCTTTAAGTTACTTACAAGAACTATGAAAAACAGATTTGGAAAAAATGTTTGACGCTGAACAGATTCAGTGAGATTGCTTGAGCTTCAGAACGTGGAAAGTGATCAGAGTGTCATTGCTGGAAGTCCATTGGGAATGAAATTGAATGATTTTTACCTTTTTTGTGGCTTCAATATTTGCATTGTATTCAAGCAGGTTGCAGGCAATTGTTGTACTATCTCTGGAAATGGCACGGTGCAGGGCTGTATCCCCACTGAAATCTACTGCGTGGGCACCAGCACCCTGAATCAGGAAGATAGAAACACACTCCACGTTGTCCCTCTGGGTGGCCTGTGGGTATTGCATAAAGAAAGAGATACTGAATTCGAGAACTTGAATAAGCATTCCGACAATTGCATTGAATAGTTATTCTTGGATCAGACCAATTGTTTAGGTTATGCACATTATCCCTCTCGTTTTGAGACAGGGTCCTCTTAAGTACCCCAGGCTTGCCTAAATTCATAACCTCCCCACCAAAACATTCCCATGTAGTAGAATTTCAGGGGTGTGCCACCACACCTAGATATTAAAGCATATCACCAGCATTGTTTGGCCATTGTTTTAGTGGGGCAGGATGCTCATTTATTTGCATGTTTTGATAACTTGACAGAGGCTGAAGACACCGGGAAAGAAGGAACCTCACTTGAAGGATCGCCTCTACCAGACTGGACTCGGGGAAGTCTGTAGAGCATTTTCTTGATTGAGGTTGATATGGGAGGGCACAGCTTCCTAGGGGAGGAGGCATGACTGGGCAAGTGGTCCAGAGTAGTATAAGAAATCTGAGCAAGCCTTGGAAAAAGCCATGGAAAAGCAGCATTCCCCCATGACCTCTGCTTCATTTCCTACCTCTGGTCCTGATTGAGCTCCTGCCCTGGTTTCCCTTCATGAGTGACTGTCATATGAAATTGTAGGCCGAATAAACATCTTCTTTCTTGTGCTGGATTTTGCCAGTCTTTTTATCACAACAAAAACCAAACAAGGATAAGATCTAATTCATTTCATGCCAAAACTGTTGTCCAATGGCTTCCTTAATCAAGGGTGTGTAGCCTTCATCATCCTGGATACTAATGCCTGCAAAGTTGGATAATAACAATATCACCACAGCTGGGTGGTTGTGGGCACAGGCGTAATGCAGTGGCATCCTACAAGTTGAGAGGACATTTTAGGAAATTACAGATTGCTATGTAAAGGCAATGTAAAGTGTAAATACTAGATGGCAAAGAGCATTTCCTTCTGATGTTAGAGAAGAAACTAAAATTTTCTTATTTACGTATTTCTCTACTCAGGTGTTCATTTCTGGGCTAGGCATATAGTGTATGGCTGTGCCATTCAAGGCGAGTGCTCTACCACATGCTTCATCCTTCCTCAGAGCAGGCTCTCTGGATAACAGAATGCCTACAATATTGAACTCAGCTTAGATTTGAATCCTACCATTCACTGTTAGTAGTTACAACATAGACTTCCTATGAGCCTGTAATTCAATTTCTCCATCTGTAGAATGGGGATTCAACACTGCAGCTGTCTCCCACAGTGCTGCTGTGATGCTTCAACTCGCATCTTCAAGAGCACGTACAAATGCTTCCAGAACCTGACAGGTTAGTGTTAGCTAGATACAATTATGATCGGCCTTCCTAATGATAACAAATACAGTATTTCAGTGAAGAGAAATAACAGAATTATACCTATGGCAAACACAAAATATTTTATTCAAATAACTTTACACTATTTTAAAACTACATTCCCTAAGCTGGCCTTGAACTTGCTAATCCTCCCAGTAGGTAGGAATGCAGGCAATTCTAGTGCACCTACCTTCCTCTTTATTTCACACTTTAGCATCACTGACATCTGCCACTTATAATTCATGATATTTTATAACTATAATTGGCAATGATTTTTACTTTGCTACAAAATAAAAGGTTATCATGTAGTCCATTGTGTCTTACATCAAATGAAATATGACCCAATCCAAAGGCCCATGACAATTCTACAAGTCACTCATATTTATGTAAATTTCAGCTCTTAGGACTATGAAATGTAATCAAATTTAGAACAGCAATAACAACAAACAAAAATCTAAACCCTCAGTCATCAATACTTTGATTTTTTTCATTTCTCAATGTCCAGAAGTGATGTTTCTATATTTGCTGCCAACAGGGACACATCATAGTCCTCAGACAATAGTGTCCATGCTAATACAGATACCAGATGGTAGCAATGGCTTTGTCTTACACCTCTCCATGATCCATCACCTAGCACCAATTGAGCAAATCTCTCCAAAAGGAGATAACCAATGACATCATACTCCCACTGCTTTAATTTTCAAAAGCTTTAAGCCAAAATATACTAAGGATTCAATTGAACATCGTTCATTGTGTTTAATATTTAAATTTATAGAATGTAAGGAAAGCTGATTGGACAGAGGAACATGAATATTTTAAAAATGAGAGGATCTTGAGAGATAGTAGATGTGTATGCTGTACAGGAGATATCTAAGTTACACACAGGGAGTAAATGGATTGGCAGGATAGATAAATAGAGCTGGAACATTCAGAGTTTTTAAAGAATACATTTATCAAGCAAAAGAATACTTTGAAACAATTATTTACTGTTCTGTTATTTGGATGAAGCTCTAATTTGGAAGACTGAAAACTATAGACTAAATAACCTCACAACTACAGACATGATCAAGGAGCATGTGGGCTGTGGAGAATCTACTGTTGAGGGTCATTTTTTCCTGTCTATAATCTAGTGAGAAACAGGAAACAAGGACTAGGAAAGAGGGCTGCAGTGACTGTTAAAACTCAGTTGGTAAAGCACTCGCCCTGTGAGCCCCGAGTTCAGAACCCCCAGCACCTTGAGAAACTTGGAGAAGTGGATACAGGAGGATCCCCAAAGTTTACTTGCCTGCACGTCTAGGTGAATCAGTATACTCCAAGACAATCAGTCAAACACAATGGGGATTTGGGTGAGAGAATGTCTCAAAAGCTAAGGTGTAGAGACCACAGACAGGGTGGTTCTTCAGGTTAGGGCACCTTAGAGCCTTAAGCATGACCCCTGCCCTCCCTCAGGCAGCTCTGGAAGGTATGTTTCTCCCTGGATGTCCCCCAGAGTTTCTGCTCCTCCTGCCCCTCCTGCCCCTCCTGCCCCTCCTGCCCGTCCTGCCCCTCGCCCCTCCCCAGGCCCCAATACCTGGCACTCCTGTCATATTAGTTCAATATTGATTGAAGTTGATGAGTCTCTCAACAGAAGCACTCCTGTCATATTAGTTCAATATTGATTGAAGTTGATGAGTCTTTCAACAGAAGCCACATCGCCCACACTGGCCGCCCTGTGTAGAGGGGAAACTCCTGCCTTTTATGATCCAAGCACCCAGGCATGTGGGCCACAGGCAGCTGTACCAGTGAGCCCACTGAAGGGCTCTAATAGTATGGGTATTGTAATTAAGGTCCTCCTGGCCCCCCCTGCCTTCCCCTTTAGCCACCTGCACCTTCACCCTCCCAAACCCAACAGTAAATAATGAAAACACTGGTTAAGTTCCTCACTGATCCAAAAGAACAGCCTGCCAAGGCAGCTCCTTGGTTCAGTGTGAGCTGAACTCTGCTTCATCCTTAGCAGCCCAGTTCCATGGGCATAGTGATGTGCTGTGGGCACACATGGTTCTCAGCGACTGCACCCTGTGTTCTCTGCACATGCCCATGTCAGACTCCAGTGACAAAAGCCTCCAGTGTTCAGCACATGTGGACAAAGATGGTATGTTTTCTCTTTTAAGGATGTTCTCTTTTAAGGTTCTGATATGGGAACTACAATCTGAATAAGCACAGAGGTTTGGTACCTACTAAGGGACCAGGAGGGAGCAGAATATCTCTCAAGGAAAGGAAATAGTGTTATGAAGCTATAAAGGAAAACTAGAAATGGATGGTTTAATGAAAGGGGGATGGGACAGAAAGGTAAAAGAGGGAAAATGGAGAGGGACAACCAATACTAAAAGTCCTTTGATGAGGGTTGAAGAAGGGAGGGGAGAGGCAGAGAGGAGCAGAAAAAAATATAGAGCTCAATAAAAATCAATTTAAAAAGAAAAGAAATATCAGAAATGGAAAATAAAAAAGTTCCTTTGAACAACTCTATGGGAACAGAGTACCCTAGGAGCTTCCTATACGTATGTGAAAGGAACCTACATGGAGACAAAAAATAACAGGGGAGAGAAGGCTTCAAGTAGGCATCTTGTGCCACAAAATTAAACCTCCAGTGCCAGGAACAGGTTACAGCCTGTTGAGTTATTAACAAAAGGGACTCGTGGAAACCACCCAATAGAACAGGCTATTGCCAAGGCTCGTGTTGCTCACACAACCTGATGTTAAGGTCTTGTTTCTGGAGGTCACACTTCCGTCATTAAACATGGAGAAGCTGGGCTGGTGTCTAACTAGATTATTCACCTACTGACCAGAGTTCACGGTACTGAAGGTAGGAGATGAAAGACAAGGGAGAAAGGGAAGGGAATAAGGGAGAAAGGAAAAGGTGGGCAAAAGAGAGGGAGAAGAGGTATTTGTCCCTTGGGGCAAATGTCTGCCTCTGGATAAAGAGGAGACAGCGATGACCCATACACAAATGACAGTTTCTAAAAGACATTCGTCTTAGCTAAAATTTCTATTGCTGAAAAACAGCAACTCACAGTTTCAGGGGTTCAGTCCATTATCATCATGGCAGGGAGCGTGGCAGCGTGTAGGCAGACGTGGTGCTGGAGACACAGCTCAGAGTTGGACATCTTGCAGGTAACAAGGAGTCAACTGAGACACTGGGCAGTATCCTGGGCATGGGAAACTTCAAAACCTGCCCCCTGTAAGCATTAAAGCTTGGATGGAAAGGTTTCCTGGCAGTCAGGAGCCAAGGAATAACACAAAGTAATATCACAGAACAAACCTCACACAAGACATTTTTGGGGACAGGAAAAACCAGAAGGCCGACTGCCAATGCATGCAATTGAGAAACAGCAGCAATCTGAACAGGATACGGGCTTATATAGAGTTTCCTGGGGAGAGGGTAGAGCTTTCCAGGGTGGAGATTGGTGGGATTTCATGTTCAGAGATTGGGCTCCTTACTCTGTGGCGTGGGGACTAGCTTCAGCAGTTAAGACAGTTAGAGTGTCCTGTGGGCGGAACCTGGCAGTTGGAGCTCATGTGATTTGAGGGGCTTACATTCCCCCCTTTTTGTTGTTTATTATTGATAAACAGTTATGTTGTGGGAAAGAGGAGCAATGTTATTGTTGGACTACTTAGTGTTGAATCAGGGCGGCAAAGCCCTTTTGGGCAAACTTGATCTTCACCATCAAGGTATATTTGGGAGTCTCTGGCCTCTGGCTCTGTAGCTAGGAGCCAGTAATCCTGTAATAGCAACTGATTAAAAGTCTGATGAGTAAATATTTGAATCTGTTGTTGAAGAAATCTAGACAAGAAGTTTATAAGGCACAGTGCAACCAGCGTGATTAAGAAAGGGAGAGAAACGGGTTTAATAAGGGTAGTACCCAATTCCATATTGGGCTGTCAAAGCACCACTGACTAGAGGCATTAAGCTGTTTCTTTCTTTCTTTCTCTTTTTTTTTTTTTGATTTTTCGAGACAGGGTTTCTCTGTAGCTTTTGGTTCCTGTCCTGGAACTAGCTCCCGTAGACCAGGCTGGCCTCGAACTCACAGAGATCAGCCTTCCTCTGCCTCCCGAGTGCTGGGATTAAAGGCGTGCGCCACCACCGCCCGGCTAAGCTGTTTCTTATGTTTTTGAAGATCCAGCTGGAGTTGCCAGATCTAGTCCTTTACTACACCTTACTGCTTAGCACAGAAGCAATATTCCTCCCCGAGGAAGAGACAAGACCACCTCTCTCTTCTGTTTGTAGTAACAGAGTGAGGCTATAATAAACCCCAAGTCAATGGAGGAAGAGTCACAAAATGAACTCTGCTTGAAGCAGTTTCTGTTAGGTCCAAGTGGCAACTGAGAGGCAAGAGAGAAGCCCAGGAGGGCACTTAGAGTCTCTGAGACTTCCAGGTGCAGCTGAGAGACAGGAGGGACTAGGCCAGAGAGGCCCAGAGGGCTAACAGAAGCTGCAGGACTTAGTAGGCAGCTCCTGGGAGACCAGGAACATGGCGACAGATAGGCCCAGGAGGGTATTAAGAGAGATAGATCAGGTAGTTCCAAGGGAAAGGGGGCAAGAAAAGGTCTCCGAAGATTCATTCTTAAAAGGGTTTCACTAACATCAGGCATTTTTGTTTTAGGGCCTTTTCATCTCCTTGTTGGTTCACCTTGCAGGCCACAGATAAGACTTCTACCTGTGGAGTCAGCGGCCCTTTCTCTAGATGTTCAAGTTTGGACCTAATGTTTGGGAAACTCTGGGAGAAGCAGGTCACAAGGAGTTGTTTTCTGAATGGAGTCTGAGGATCCAGGTTTGGCATATTGTAAGAGCGCTTTTGTAAGGCACTCTGGGAATTGCGCTGGATTTTCATGTTTGTCCTGGAGGACATCTTGGATTGTTTCATAATTTACTGTTTGAAGTGTGGCATTTTGAAGACCAGTGAGGAGGCAAGCTACAAATTGACCCCTAGCCTGTCAGGGAACACCTCAGCACTGACTGGATGGGCAGCCTGTAGCTGAGAAGGGACAAAGGGAAACCAGAGAGACTGGAGAAAAAGAGAAGAGACGGTGGGTTCAAGTGAATGAGGCGGAGGCTTGTGAGTGTTGTTGAAAATAGAGGGAGAATCATCTGGTTTGGGCCTCATGAGGAGGAGTTCAGCTCTAGCTATAGACAGAGGACCCTAGGGGAGAGAGCTGAGGGACGTGCCAGTCTGTGAAGAGCCAGTGTAGGATGTGTGCCTGATACAACTGGCCTGCCCCTTTGCTTCCTTCAGCTCCTGCTGTGACGACTCATGGGCCCACTTTGCAACAAAGTTACAGTTCTGTTCTTGGTTAACTGAAAGACCCAACGTTCACATGGTGTTTGGTGCGGGAGACTAGACAAAAACAAACAGCACTTGGAGCTGAGGGATGAGAAATGAGAAATGGGGAATTTCTTTCCCTTTGCAGGGATCACTCACAGTATTTATAAAGGTCCCATAATATTAGGATCTAAGGTGCCATTAGGTGGCCATTTGAATTGATTATCTAAGGGTTATTGAAGCCAAATTTGATTACAAAAGTAAATAAATTTAGGACCCTTCAGGTCAGGTGCCAGGTGTAGAGGCTACAGGTTTTCTAAGAAGCATCCAAGGGGAAAAGAGAGGGTATGGAAGAATCAGTCCCATGAATTCTTCTTCATGAGAGAGAAGGAAAATGTCACTGCAGACTGTAGTTGTGGGTGTAGTACTCAGGAATGACCAAGTCTTTCAGTAGGCTGTCCCCACACTTGCCGAGGGTCAGGCACTTAACCTGGCTAAGCCAGTGGAGATACTCGGGGCCTGGTACCAGGGCTTTTGTAGAGACTGGAAGGTGAGGACAAAAACTGAGCTCCAGGAGGAGGGGTCTCACACACAACAAAGAGTTGGGAATGGGGTCCCGAGAGATAGGCGGACATAGAGGATTTGCGGGATTAAGGGCAACTCTGAAGGGACAGCTTTCCCAGTGGAAGTGTTAGAGCTTTGTTCCAGCCCGGGAGGAAAGCGTTAACAATTCTGCTCCATTGAGAGCCATTGCTCTGCTCCACTCTCCTCCTAAGGGAAGATGGGAGAAGAGGCAGGAAGGGAACAATAGCCTGACTTGTCCTAAGGAAACTGCAGGATTATAGCTCTGAGGGTGTGGGGGGAAATCATCAGGTGAAGAAGTCAGCGGGGAACCTCTGCCTCCAGGGTATCAGAGCGGTGAGCAATACTCAACAGTCGCTTCCTCTACTCGGGGAAACATTTATACCACTGTGTGGGAAATCCTCATGCTCAGAGCTCACCCCCGAGGGCACAGGCGTCTTCGCTGTGTGGCCAGCATGTATCCTGCTCGGATGAGTGGCTCCTACTCCCCTTGGTGACTCTCAGGTGCCCTCCTACAGTGGCAGGTTGAACTGGACTCTTTACCACCTAAGTTTCTAGATCTAAGCACATTCATTTTATTGACTATTTTTTTCAAACATTCTGTCTCACACCTGATAGACCCAGTAAAGAAGTTTCCTTCTGCACTGATTTGGTTGCCTGGCTATTTGTTTCTTCTTGATATCTCAGCATAATTCACAGATATTTAACAATTTTTAACATAATTTTATTGATTCTTTGGGAATTTCATCTCATGTGCCATAATCACACTCATTTCCCAGAGCCTCCAGATCTGCTCTTCACCCTTGTTGTGATCCTCCAAAGGGAAATATTAAAAATAAAATAGCAATAAGGAATAAAATTAAGAATATTAACTTTAAAACAACTAAAACCCCACTTCATGCCTCCATCTTTCCCACCTCTCTATTGCTTCTTCATTCATCTTAGTGGCACTGGGAGCTGCTGTGTGTCATGCAGTAGACACGTTTGTCCAAACAGCTTCTCTTGTGAGTGTTCATTGTGTAATGTGCTCTGGTCTGATACACCATCAATACTGGATCCTCACTGAAACTCCTCTTGAATATCCTGCATATCAAGTCAAGTCACGAGACTTATGGGGGTCACTATCCCAGGGACTGTGTGTGGTGAGCTCAGCTCTCTGGTGGAGGGAACAACTCTCCTCAGACCCTGGCTATGTAGGACCATGGATCCAGACATTTCCATGGCCACAGCTCAGACTTGGAAATCCACATGGCTCTGGGTGGCAGCACAGGCCACCCCAATTTGTATGGCCCTGGTGGCAGTATGACCCTCAGGCACCAACATGGCCTCAGCTGCCAGCCCAGACCCCGGGCATCTGCACAGCCTTGAGTGGTAAGAGGAGCCGTGGACATCAACACAGACCCTAGTTATAGTGGGGCCACAGACCCAAACATGGCCCTCCACAGCAGATCAGACACAGACAAAACCATTGCTCTGGGTAGCAACACAGCCCACTCAGATTGGCACAGCCCCTGTGGTGGCATGAACCTTAATTACCACGTGGCCACATCTGGAGGCCCAGACCCCTGACATCTTCACTGCCCTTGAGGGTAACAGAAGTCACAGACATCAACACAGCCTGCAGCTACAGCAGAGCCATGGACCTGTAGCCCAGTCCTGGATAACACCATGCCCACCAGTGATAATCAGGCCTTTGATGAACTGAACCTAGAACAGCCATACAAAGGTGTATTTATTGATTGTTACACCAAGTTGCTTTCCAGGTCAATTATACCAAGTTCCCTATGCTAATTCGTATGTCTCTCTGAAGGAAAGCACCACATGCCCCTGCTTCTTTAGTCCTTACTGTGTGTCATTTGCAGTGCACAATAATCCAAGAGCTTCAGGTGTGACCAAAGTCATCTTGGGACCAAAGTCATGCAAAGGTTGTAACGCTTGCTCAGAAAAACAATTCTACAAATCACAGGGAACAGTCACTGTTTTCCACAATGACTCTTCAAAGTGCTTCTAGAAACCAGCTGTTCCCTTCGGTGCTCCACCTAGATACAGTGGCTCTGCTAGATTCCTACCGTACTTGTTCCTCCCTGTCTTTTCCCTCCACAGCACATAAACCACTCTGCCCCTCTCTCCCATCCCCCACCACATGTTTGCTCACCTCGATGGCTCCTGTGGTTTCTTCGGCTCACCCAGGGCAGGTGGCCCCAGGCTGGCTTTTGGGTGCCCATCACCTTCCTGGTCCTGATGGTACTGGGCAGGGTATGTTAAATACTTTTTAACAGTTGATGGGTTTTCTGTGGTGGGGGGGACAAATGGACCAGAAGATGGCCGCTTCCCTCCATTCTTGTAAGAGTTTGAGGGATCACGGGAATTGGTTGAAAAATGAAGGTAGATGTTTCCCCTAAAACACAAACTAATATATTAGCTGAAAAGGTGTTTAGATGTTGGGCTAGTCCTAGTTTTCTGCTTTTTCTACTTTACAAACAAGCACCAGGCCATCCATGGTTACACTGTCCTTTCAAACATTCATACACTTATCTCAGAAAGGGGGAGGAAGAGAAGAAGGAGGAGAAGGAAATTAAGAAGAGGATGGGGAAGGGGAGGAAGTCAGGAGGAAGGGAAGAGGAGAAAGGAGAAAGACCTTTTATTGGGTCTAAGGTAGAGGCACAGGGTGGGACTGTCACTCATTCATCCTATTGTGGCACTCAGTGTCACCATACGCACAGTCAGAGTCTGAGAAAGCTAAACATGAGCCGTTCACACAAACACTGACATGAAGAGGATGGAGTGTTGCGTGAGCATGACACCACTGGCCTTGGATGTTTCCATGGTGATGATTTCAGTTTAAGGAGCCCTGTGAAAACAGGGCCCATGAGTGCTGGAAGATAGGTGAAAAGTGATGAGCAAGATGATTCACCCCGGCTGAGGGAACTGGAGAGGAAAGGCGGCCTGCTGCAGCCTTGCTAGGTGCTTCTGTGGCCTGGGAGATGCCCCACTCAGCCTATATATAGGCAACCAAACGAGACAACTGCTGTGGCCCTTCAGAGGAGGATTCTGATAACCTGGGTTGCTGTGTCCTTTCCAGATGATGGTGTGGCTTCATGGAGGTGGACTAGTGTTGGGTGGGGCATCCACCTATGATGGACTGGCCTGTCTACCCATGAAAATGTGGTCGTGGTGGTCCTTCAATATCATCTGGAAAGCTGAGGATTCTTTAGGTAGTTTTGAACTTTTTTTTTTTTTTTT
>NW_004949113.1:1414325-1423049 GCF_000317375.1 Microtus ochrogaster
TGAGAATTTGTTGGCTTTGCTGTTTTCTTTGATCTGTGCGTTTATTTTCTCTATGGTGTCCTCAGAATCTGAGATTCTTTCTTCTATTTCTTGTATTCTATTGATTATGCTTGTTTCTGTAGACTCTGCTCATTGACCTAGATTTTCCATAACCAGTTGGTCCTCAGTTTGTGTTTTCTTCCTTGCCTTCATTTCAGTTTTTAATTCTTGAACTGTTTCCATTACCTGTTTGGTCATTTTTTTCTTGGTTTCCCAGGGTATCATGTACATATTTACTCATTTCTTCAAACTTTTTGTTATACTTCTCATCCAATTCTATAAGGGCATTTTTTTACATGTTGTTTAAGGGACTCTATTGCTTTCCTAAAGTCATTTTTTTCCCACTTCTTCTGTGTTAGGGTGTTCAAATACTTCTGTTGTAAGATCATTGGGTTTTGGTGTTTTCATGTTGTTTTTCAGGTTATTGGGTGAATTCTTGCCTTGGCACCTGCCCATCTCTTCCTATTGATCCTATCTAATGGGTCTTTTAAAACCGGATCAGGTTTCCCTGCTGGCCAAGGGTTCCGCTTACCAAATGCCCTCGCTCTGTTTCCTGGTTCCTGCCGCAGGCTAAGAACCCTCTCACCCCTCCGAAGGGTCTTCAGGATCAGGACGAGGCTCCCCGTTTGCCAGTGACCTTGCCAACAAAAGGCCTACCTCTTTGATTTAATTGTAGTGGGGCGATCTGCTCTCGTTATTGCGCGCCAGTGCGCGCAGGTCCCCGCCACTTGCGTTGGCTGCCGTGCTGGACCTCTCTGGTCCCCTTGCATCTGCCTCCGCACTGGTCCCAGCCGCTTGTGTCTGCCACCACGCCAGTCCCCACCGCTTGCATCGGCTGCCGCGCCATTTACTGCGCCGGTCCCCCAAAGCCTATTCCTGATTACAGCGCCTCTCCACCGCGACTCCAGATTTTGTGATATTTATAAGAAAAATATTTATTCAGTTTAGGATTTAAGAGGCTAGCAAGCAGGATACATTTCTTTCTTCTGTTTGCGGTCTGGTGAGGGCCCTTATTGAGATCAGCATGGCAGAGGGACAGAAATGGAATCTGCAACAAGCAGAAGAGATTGCATGATGAGACACCAAGCTGAAGGGGGGAGTTGGGAAGTCTTGCTGTTTTCATAACTGGCTCACTAGGGAACTAACCTTAGCCCAGTGAGCTCAACACCCCCAAGGGCAGTGGACCCAGTGTCTTAATGCCATTTCACAGGACCTCACATTTTACAGGATCTGTTGCTCCATAATCCTTTCACATGTGCACATCCAAACTGTAACATCTTCCAGGTCAAAGATGCCAGGACCCCGCCCCAGTAATGGCTTGCATCTTAGAGGCCTCTGCTAGGCTCCTTCTCAGTGCATCCTGGTCCTTCAGTAATGGACCTCACCTGTCAATGAATTCTCCACTCGCTACACTTGGTTCTGGGCAGATTTGTGCGTTGTTCACTCTGCTGTCCCAAACTTATGTAACAGTTTCAAAGCCTGTTTAGGTGAGTGGTGACCATGCTCTCAGAGGTAGATTGAGTCATGCCAAGCTTCTGCTATTCCAGGCAGAGAGAACAGAACAAAACCTCCCTCCTTTTCCTGCAACTGCTGAACAGGTGCTGGCCATTCCACTTCCTGTTTGCTCAACGTAAGAGCCGTGGGAACATTTGGGGCTCCTATTTTTTTTTAACACTCAACATCTAATCAACCTGCCAGTCCTTTTGACTCCACGTTCCAAACAAACTCTGCCCTCTCTTCATCTGCTCCCTGCTCCGCTCTAACCAGAGTCTTAGTTTGGACTGGATTATTCTTATAGCCACTGTTCTGCTTTGTTTTTAATGAACCTATTACTTTTAAGACATGCATTTTCTACAGAGCGGCCAGAGTGCTGTGAGAGACACAGGCTGAATCATATCTTGTTTCTGCAGACAGCTCCCACTCACTTTTAACGATAAAGAACTTACCAAGGCTCGCAGCATCTGCTCTGCCTGTGTCTGCTACTAGCTACCCTCACACTTCTGTTCCCAGAGGTCTTTACACCTGCTGCTTCTTTTAACAGGAATAATATTTTATGATATTCATAAACTCCCATGCTAATTTTGTTTAGGTACTTACTCATGCCCCTTTTTTTTCCAAGAGGCCTCTCTTGGTCCTGCAATAGGAAAATATCACCTGTAGTCCCCATCCCTGCATCTTTTGTAAGCTGGTTTAGTCTTCAAATCCCTTTCATCCCTTGATACTAAAATTTCTTCTCTCCTGTTTCCTGTGCTCTGCAGTGTGAACTGAATACACTCAGAAGTTGAAGAGTTTGTCTGTCACGTTTCCTCCCTAACTCTTAGGCTACGCAGTTTCTAGAAGATGAGCGGAGAGTCCCAGATAGAGCATTTCTAGAGAGACATAAGGTAGTGAAGACATGTGTTGGGATTTCAGGGCTCAGCTTGTTTCACTAAGAGCCCCCGCCTCTCTCTCGCTCTGAGAGTTCAGCCAGGATGCATCTACCTTCGCTCTGTTTCCTTGCAGCACAGGAGATTAACACAGCCTCAGGAACTGGGGTTATTTGGACCAGGTGGCTGCACCACGCTGGGTCCAGGATAACATTGCCAACTTTGGAGGAGACCCAGGCTCTGTGACAGTCTTTGAGAGTCAGCAGGAGGTGAAAGTGTCTCTGTTCTTCTAAGTGTCCTGGCACCAGGCCTTATCCAGGAGTGATAGCAGCTGCTAAGGTCCCTTGGAGATCAGTCAGAATAGCCGTGGGAACTTAGCTTTCAGTATCTGGATTCAGGTTGATTCTTTTATTTCTCAGCATTAGACAGTAGAACACTAAAGCCAAACCCTCCTTGGCTCCTGGGAGGCACTTTATGCCCCACCATAAAAAGTTCCTGCTGTGTATTATTTCTCTTCTCACTTAATTGGATTCTCTTTCTCTTTCACACTAGGGTAGAATCCAGTGTTGGCAAGGAGTGTTGGGAATAAACCGAAGGCGGTAAGGGGAAGGGTGTGCATGCAGCTGAGCAGGTTCACTGTTTGGCTCCAGGCTAGACCTTCTCAGAGGGAACTGGAGCACTGGGATCTGTCAGGGGGTCTTCTGAGATGGTCTCATGGCTCTGAAAACCCAATAAGAAGGTCAGCAGTATCTGGGACTGAGGGTCCAGCTGGGAAAGGAGAGGTGTCCAGGAGGAAGGATGGACAGACATTGCCACAGGGAGAGTCAGGACAGAGAATGTAGGTCACAGATACGTTCTGACAGCCTGGAGAGTCTTCTTGGTGTGGAGATGAGGAGCAGAAGGCACCGAGGGAATCTATGGAAACTTCTAAGCGTTATGAGTGGTCTTCAAGCTCCCTGACATTGGCCAGAGCCTCACCTCATCACCATATTTTTAAATGTGTTGGTTCAGCAGCTGAATGTTTAGAGGGGTTTTTCTTCCTTAGAGATAAGGGAAAGTGCAGATAAATCCAAGGAGGACATTGTGACATGTATTTTTGTAGTACCCCCACAATGTTTTTTATTACTCTCTGCGTGCATCTACCAACTGGCTTCTGTCTACCTGCTATCCAACATCTCTCCTTCCACCCACTGTGTGTTCTTGTTTCTCTTTTGCTAATTTGTGTCATATAACACTTTTCATCTTTCTAATTTAGTTTAATTCTACTATGATTTTTCATATGTAACAATTATAGATTTATAACTTCTTTCTTCTATTGTAACCCTACAGCAAGCCTAATATTGCTTTGAGCTTATACGTTCTCTAGTTGGATACTTCTGCACATAGGTCATTTTGGATATGTTAGTACATAGGGTTATTTTGAATACTTCTGTAATTAGGCTCATTTGGAGACTTCTTCACATAGGATAGTTTTGGATACTTCTGCAGGTAGGGCTATTTTGTTCATTAACTGAAATGTTTTGCCTCTAAGAAAAGAGCTAGCATTAGAAAAGTAAGATAAAAACCAGCCATGGCAAGAGAAGAAAGATTAAGTCACAAGGACAGAGAAAATAAGCAAATAAAGATCATGAAAAAACAAGCATTGTTAAATCAGTGAGTAGCCAAAGCTCTGGAAAACAGAAGAGAAAGAGGCAGGCATAACCCATTCAAAATAAGGATCATGAAAAATTGAGCATTGTTAAATCAGTGAGAAGCCAAAGCTCTGGAAAACAGAAGAGAAAGAAGCAGGCATACCCCACTCAAAACAACTAGAAGAAAACAATAAACAGCAGAACTAGTGCAGACTGCTAAAAACCAAAGAATGTAAACAGTCTAATTTCTCCAAATAAAAGACACAGATTAGCTGATTAGATTGCTAAAGGTGCACTCACCATTTGTTACTTGCAAGAAACTCACCTCACCATGAAAAACTTCCACAAACAGAGGGGAAAGGACATCCAAACAGAATCTGAAAGAAAGCATGAGAAGCTATAATCATACCTGATTCGACAGACTTTATAACAAAATGAGTCAGAAAAGACATATTGGTAAATACACAAACCCATTCCAAAATACAATGATTGCAAATTCATAAAATGTTAGAGTGCCAACACAATAGCAGTAATATCAGGACTCTAGCACAAACACAATAGGTGATTTCAATACCCTCCTCTTAACAATAGGGAGATCATCAAAATAAAAAAGGCAATAATTATTAGAATTAAATTACCCAGCACATCATACAAACCCCACAGAAATTTACAGAATATTTCATAACAGATGCAAAATCCATAATCATTTCATCATCTTATGGAATGATTTCCAAACAGGTCCCATTTTAGACAATAAAGTCTTAGCAAACCATAAAACATGTACAAATATGAATATGGAAGTTGCAATAACTTCTGTCACTGTGTCAGAGCATAGAGAATGAAACTGTAAAGAAATCAGACAAGTATGAATAATGAAGATGGCACAATATAATTTGCAATGGACAATGATTCATTAAAGAAACAGAGGGAAGAGGGAGCAGATTACAAAATTCCTTACGTGAAATGAAAATGGAAACACAACTATGGGACTCAGGACAAAGGAGTTCTGTCATGACCACCTGCATTTTAGAAGGATATGGATATGCATCAATGGATTTCAATTTACAGAATAGTCCACCACGGATCTATAGAGTATCTATTATTTTATCAGTTCATGAACGTTTTCCAAAATGAATCAGTTGAAATTTTCTTATTTTTAAGGAATTAAAGTTTGGATGCTCACCTTACTAGACCTGGATGGAGGTGGGTGGTCCTTGGACTTCCCACAGGTCAGGGAACCCTGATTGCTCTTCGGGCTGATGAGGGAGGGGGACTTGATCGGGGGAGGGGGAGGGAAATGGGAGGCGGTGGCGGGGAGGAGGCAGAAATCTTTAATAAATAAAAAAAAGAATAAAAAAATTAAAAAAAGAAAAAAAAGATTCTTAAAATCAAATGAAAATGGAAACACAAACAACCTAGTGATGTATCTCAAAGACTTAAAAATAAATGGCTAAGTAAATAACACCAAATACACAACGATAAGATGAAAAGACGTACCCAGACATGAAAGCATGAAGAAGCGATGGATGTTCTTGAAACAGGCTAGAGCCAGCAACGCTAGAGATGCACCAACTACCACCACCTGCTGCGTGTGTGTTCCTATGAAAGGAGAGGCCAAGCAACTTGGCAAATGTTTGAAGAAACCATATATACATGGACTCTTAGAGGCAAGGATTGCTATTAGTGGGGCTTTACTGTAAGAACATTGTGTTCAAAGGCCTTGTTCTGAACGACAGATTTCCTTGACCCTGAAGGTGCCATGTGGTGGGCCAGGTCACTTGGCATGAATCCTGCAAAGATTCTGAAGGTTGTTGGAGGGTGAGATTCCTTCCAAACTTGAGAGCATGGATTCTAGGAAATGCCAGTCCAGGGAGACTGAGCAATGTGTCCTCACTTCCTAGTTGAGCAGTGTGAGGATGTTCTAACAATTTCCTGCATTATATAAGGAGCCCAGACCAAAACCTCCCCCTACCTGCAGGCACCTCCCTGCTGCTGCCTCCTAGGAGTCCAAGGTTCACTGAGGTGAGAGCGAGAGCATTGAGGGAGAACCACGTACATAAAAAGCTGTTGGGTAGGAGTCCGGCTGTTTGTAATCTGAGTATTGGATACAGACCAGATAAAAGAGGTTAAACTCCTAGTGGGTGTGGCTTGGAGGTCCCAACTGACACCCATGGAGCTCTTTGGAAGAGGAGAGCTTTTGTGTCATCTTAGGTTACATAACTGGCCTGGTTGATGAAAACTTAAGGAGGCGGGTCCCAGGGTCCACAGGAGAAGCATTGCTAGAGCAGCAGATACCTCACAGACCCGTGGAGTCCTGTCCGTCCACAATGCAGCTCTACGCTCTGGCCTGGCTTTCTCTTGCTGCTTACACAGCTTGGGGTAAGTTCTTTCAGATTATAAATGCCTGGGTGTACATTCTCAGTCTTTGTTCTGGGCACAAGTGAATGATGACATTTGCAGGGCAAGGACAAAATAGACCTGGTTGCTTGGTGATATTTTGCTTTCCTGAAGTGGTTCTGTGAAGTCCAAAGAACCTTAGTCTTTCAGAGACCTAGGCAAGGACAGCTACTGAATATCCAGCTGCAGGCAGCTGGCACAGGAAGGCTGGAGAAAGGTTAGTCTGTTTCCCTGGGGTTCTTAGTCAGTCTGCATGCATGTCATAGAGAGGCTGAGCAAAATGTTGGAAATATAAATTCAGGAGCCAGACACAAGACTGACTCCCAGTCAACAACTCCAAGTCTATGTCCTTAACTTGTGGGTGCCTAGATGGTGCAGTGTCCAGATGACCCCCTCTACAGTAGAGATGCCAGGGCCTCCTCTTCACTGAGGACAAAATAGGAGGTTGTTTGTGGTTGTTTCTACATCATTTAGGATGCCCTAGTTCTAGAAATAGGCAAGAGGTTAGGTCAAGAGATATGCAAAAAGATTGAGTAAAAACTTAATGCATTAGCAGAAATTTTGCCTTGGTTACATCAGACTATTGAAATGAAGATTTTGTCCTCAAGCTCTCAGAGACAGGGACAGATCACAGGGATGGTGTAGAAGAGGAAACAGTGGGTCAGTCAGAACCAGGGCAGTGGAGGAACAAGGGCAAGGACAATCACTATAGTTTCCCTTGGAAAGAAGAGAGGAGGAGTTAGCTGGCCTAGAGAGGGCGACCTGGAACTCTTCAGGGGTCTGGGAATTATATGACTGTCCTCAGGTTTTTGGTGTTTAGATCTTGGAGACCAGGACAGGTGGGGTGACCGAGGCAAGACACTTAGATAAAGGAGGAAACTGGATTATTATTATTATAACTGTATTAATTAGACCCTGGGGGGGTCCCAGGTCCCTCAGGATATGCAGAGCCTCATGCATCAAAGCAACAGATATAGAAAGTAAAATCCACCGTCAGTACTGAGATGAATGAGGGGCCTTGGCATATGCCTGTGTCCCTACATGGAGGAAAGACTGAGGCAACCTGGGAACGCAACTCCCTAATGTTGCAAATGCCCAAGTCTATTTTTGACTCTGGAGTCTAGCCCAGTGCTCGGCCGTCAGAACCCTGAAAGCTCTGTCTAGATTCATATCTTCTTTCTGTCTGTGTAACAGTGCAAGGTTTGAACCAAAAGCAGGGCAGGGTAAGAACAGACAAAAATTCCGAGTGGAAATTTCCCTGGCTGCTGGCTACCCTGCAAAACAATCCCATTGTCATCTATAGGTGATGGGTACATGTTGAAATCTTCCCTGCTCACCTGTTGAGTAGGCAGCTGGCAAGGTTTCTTTGAGGAACTGTGTAAGGGGACTGATGGTGCTGGAGCACACAGCAAGTGTTCAGTAATGCATGTTGTGTATCACATAATTCTTAAATACATAACTACATGATGTTGGTGGTGTTGTTATGTTTCCACTTGACACGAGGCATTCAACCCTGGCTGATCTCTTTCTAACCACTCCAGGGTAGAAGTCATTGCCAAGTTAACCCGGGCCCCAGGCTCTTTCTGTCCAGACTCTACCCTCCTTCACCTCTTTGAACTGCTGGAGATGCTTGTCAGCCTCTCACCCATTCTCCATGGTCTTCCAGAATACCCTAAGGTAGAGGCTGTGTGTCCATATCTATTCAAAGGAAAACAGATTAAGAATGAAAGAAGAGGGCCTGTCCAATAAGGGTTGTTCTGACGAACTGAAAACCTTGAGGTTAGATGAGAGAAGAATCAGAGTGGCCGTGATCAAGTGTCTGTAAGTTCACCAGATGTACAAGAAAAGAGCAGCCTGGCTTGTTCAGGTCCCACAATGGGTAGAAGTAGGAGAGGTGAAGAAGCTGCCGAAACTGTCTCTTCTACAAGAAAGGAGACAGTGGGAGAGATGGTTTGATGTCCAGTCCCTCCCCTCTGGAAGAAGTGTGCTCAGAACCATAAAAAGAATATTCTAGAAGCTTATTGTCCGCTTTACCACAGAACTATTTCTGCTATTTATTTGTCCTCTAATTAAAACCCCTTTTCCGGTCATTCAGGGCCTTCCCCGGCAGGCACTTTCTCATCCAGGATTATCTTTCCCTCCCATGGGCCCCTCCTGAGGGCAGGCATAGAAAACCCACCCGTCTCAGGCGGGTGCCATGCTTTTTGTGAGTCATAGCACTTTCTCCTTCCTGTTCCATCAGCCCCACCCCTTTCTCCTTCCTGTTCCATCAGCCCCACCCCTTTCTCCTT